>NC_037338.1:53897896-54200581 GCF_002263795.3 Bos taurus | reverse complement strand
AAATAGGAAAAGGATACATCAAGGCTGTCTATTGTCACCCTGCTTATTTAACTTATATGTAGAGTACATTATGAGAAATGCTGGGCTGGAGGAAGCACAAGCTGGAATCAAGATTGCTGGGAGAAATATCAATAACCTCAGATATGCAGATGACACCAGCCTTATGGCAGAAAGTGAAGAACTAAAGAGCCTCTTGATGAAAGTGAAAGAGGAGAGTGGAAAAGTTGGCTTAAAGCTCCACATTTAGAAAATGAAGATCATGGCATCTGGTCCCGTTACTTCATGGTGAATAGATTGGGAAACAGTGGAAACAGTGTCGGACTTTATTTTTTGGGGCTCCAAAATCACTGCAGATGGTGACTGCAGCCATGAAATTAAAAGACGCTTACTCCTTGGAAGGAAATTTATGACCAATCTAGATAACATATTAAAAAGCAGAGACATTACTTTGCCAACAAAGGTCCGTCTAGTCAAGGCTATGGTTTTCCCAGTGGTCATGTATGGATGTGAGAGTTGGACTGTGAAGAAACCTGAGCACAGAAGAATTGATGCTTTTGAAGTGTGGTGTTGGAGAAGACTCTTGAGAGTCCCTTGGACTGCAAGGAGGTCCAACCAGTTTATTCTAAAGGAGATCAGTTCTGGGTGTTCATTGGAAGGACTGATGCTGAAGCTGAAACTCCAATACTTTGGCCACCTGATGCCAAAAGTTGACTCATTTGAAAAAACCCTGATTCTGGGAGTGATTGAGGGCAGGAGGAAAAGGGGATGACAGAGGATAAGATGGTTGGATGGCATCACTGACTCAATGGACATGGGTTTGGGTGGACTCCGGGAGTAGGTGATGGACAGGGAGGCCTGATGTGCTGCGGTTCATAAGGTTACAAAGAGCCGGACACGACTGAGTGATTTAACTGAACTGAAAGAAAATTAAATGAAAAAAGCTCAATTCATTAAAAGATGAATGGATAAAGAAACTGTGATATGCATATAGTGAAAGTTTATTAAGCTGCAATTGGGACAACATGGATAGAACTTGAAAGCATTATGCTAAGTGAAATGCCAGACAGAGAAAGAAAAATACTCTGTGATCTTACATGCATGTAGAATCTGAAAGAAAAAAAAAAAAAAGAACTTGTAGCAACACAAGATTGATGGCTGCAAGAAGCTGAGAAGTGGTAGAAATATTAGAGGTTGATCTAAAGGTACAAACTTCGAGTTATAAAATAATTATGTTCTGGGAATCTAATGTACAGAGTGATGGCTATAGGTAACAATACTTTATTACATATTTGAATAATGTTAAAAATTGGATTTTCAATGTTCTTCACTACACACGCTGAAAAAAAAAAAAACACCTCGCAAAATGGTAATTGTGTGAGGCAACATATGTGTTAATAACCTCATTATAGTGATAATTTCACAACATGTATGTAATAATTGCGTATGCATAATGTAATGATTAATTATGCATAATGCATAATTTCACAATGCATAGCATATGAAGATATGGTACACCTTAAATTTACTTTATAGCAATCTTATATGCCATTTTGCCAAGAAAATGCACTGGTCATAGCACACACCCTCTTCCAACAACACAAGAGAAGACTCTACACATGGACATCACCAGATGGTCAACACCAAAATCAGATTGATTATATTCTTTACAGCAAAAGATGGAGAAGCTCTATACAATCAGCAAAAACAAGACCAGGAGCTGACTGTGGCTCATCATGAGCTCCTTATTACCAAATTCAGACTGAAACTGAAGAAAGTGGGGAAAACCACTAGACCATTCATGTATGACCTAAATCAAATCCCTTATTATTATACAGTGGAAGTGAGAAATAGATTTAAGGGCCTAGATCTGATAGATAGAGTGCCTGATGAACTATGGAACGAGGTTCGTGACATTGTACATGAGACAGGGATCAAGACTGTCCCCATGGAGAAGAAATGCAAAAAAGCAAAATGGCTGTCTGGGGAGGCCTTACAAATAGCTGTGAAAAGAAGAGAAGTAAAAAGCAAAGGAGAAAAGGAAAGATATAAGCATCTGAATGCAGAATTCCAAAGAATAGCAAGAAGAGATAAGAAAGGTTCCCCAGTGATCAATGCAAAGAAGTAGAGGAAAACAACAGAATGGGAAAGACTAGAGATCTCTTCAAGAAAATTAGAGATACCAAGGGAACATTTCATGCAAAGATGGGCTCGATAAAGGACAGAAATGGTATGGACCTAACAGAAGCAGAAGATATTAAGAAGAGGTGGCAAGAATACACAGAACTGTACAAAAAAGATCTTCATCTCCCAGATAATCAGGATGATATGATCACTGACCTAGAGCCAGACATCCTGGAATATGAAGTCAAGTGGGCCTTAGAAAGCATCACTACAAACAAAGCTAGTGGAGGTATTGGAATTCCAGTTGAGCTATTTCAAATCCTGAAAGATGATGCTGTGAAAGTGCTGCACATAATATGCCAGCAAATTTGGAAAACTCAGCAGTGGCCACAAGACTGGAAAAGGTCATTTTCATTCCAATCCCAAAGAAAGGCAATGCCAAAGAATGCTCAAACTACCACACAATTGCACTCATCTCACATGCTAGTAAAGTAATGCTCAAAATTCTCCAAGCCAGGCTTCAGCAATATGTGAACCGTGAACTTCCTGATGTTCAAGCTTGTTTTAGAAAAGGCAGAGGAACCAGAGATCAAATTGCCAACATGTGCTGGATCATGGAAAACACAAGAGAGTTCCAGAAAAACATCTATTTCTGATTTATTGACTATGGCAAAGCCTTTAACTGTGTGGATCACAATAAACTGTGGAAAATTCTGAACGAGATGGGAATACCAGACCACCTGATCTGCCTTTTTAGAAATCTGTATGCAGGTCAGGAAGCAACAGTTAGAACTGGACATGGACAACAGACTGGTTCCAAATAGGAAAAGGAGTACATCAAGGCTATGTATTGTCACCCTGCTTATTTAACTTCTATGCAGTGTACATCATGAGAAACACTGGGCTGGAAGAAGCACAAGCTGGAATCAAGATTTCCGGGAGAAATATCAATCACCTCAGATATGCAGATGACACAACCCTTATGGCAGAAAGTGAAGAGGAACTAAAAAGCCTCTTGATGAAAGTGAAAATAGAGAGTGAAAAAGTTGGCTTGAAGCTCAACATTCAGAAAACAAAGATCATGGCATCCGGGCCATCGCTTCATGGGAAATAGATGGGGAAACAGTGGAAACAGTGTCAGACTTTATTTTTTGGGGCTCCAAAATCACTCCAGATAGTGACTGCAGCCATGAAATTAAAAGACACTTACTCCTTGGAAGGAAAGTTATGACCAGCCTAGATAGCATATTCAAAAGCAGAGACATTACTTTGCCAACAAAGGTTCGTCTAATCAAGACTATGGTTTTTCCTGTGGTCATGTATGGATGTGATAGTTGGACTGTGAAGAAGGCTGAGCACCGAAGAATTGATGCTTTTGAAGTGTGGTGTTGGAGAAGACTCTTGAGAGTCCCTTGGATGGCAAGGAGATCCAACCAGTCCATTCTAAAGGAGATCAGCCCTGGGATTTCTTTGGAAGGAATGATGCTGAGGCTGAAACTCCAGTACTTTGGCCACCTCATGCGAAGATTTGACTCATTGGAAAAGACTCTGATGATAGGAGGGATTGGGGGCAGGAGGAGAAGGGGACGACAGAGGGTGAGATGGCTGGATGGCATCACTGAATTGATGGACATGAGTCTGAGTGAACTCCGGGAGTTGGTAATGGACAGGGAGGCCTGGCGTGCTGCGATTCATGGGGTCGCAAAGAGTTGGACATGACTGAGCGACTGAAGTGAACTAATATGCCATTTATTTATTAATAAAACTGGGTCAAAAAACAAATAAGGCAGCACAAGGGAAGAAAAAATAATCTTGAAATCATGAGAATGGTAATCTTTGGAGAAAAAGAAGAGGGCTTGAAAAAGGTTTTTATCATCCTGTTTTTCTATTTCTTGGTGT
This sequence comes from Bos taurus, assembly GCF_002263795.3. Classification (NCBI taxonomy): domain Eukaryota; kingdom Metazoa; phylum Chordata; class Mammalia; order Artiodactyla; family Bovidae; genus Bos; species Bos taurus. The sequence goes on along the minus strand of NC_037338.1, from coordinate 54,196,561 downwards.
AAATTTCATTTAATGGGAGTACTTACTTAATTATAATTTATCTGCACAATTATTGTGCACTTTTCTCTATTAATTAATTTAATATCTAAATTATATTTTAAAAGAGGATATAGAGAAAGCAAACTTCCCCGGTGGCTCAGTGGTAAAAAATATCTGTCTGCCAACTCAGAAGACTCAGAATATGCTGCTTCAATCTCTGCATCAGAAAGATTCCCTGGAGAAGGAAATGGCAACTCACTCCAATATTCTTACCTGGAAAGTTCCATGGACAGAGGAGACTTATGGGATGCAATCCATGGGGTAACAAAGAGTCAGAGAAGACTGATTGAGCACATAGAGAAATATGCATTTTTTAGGTAAAAGATGGCTAGTTTAGTTTTAAGTATGCTGAAATTGAAATGTCATTCCTAAAGAAGGCTAGTAAATAATTAGGTATATACGATCACAGCTCAGCAAAATATACTAGTACAGGGATTAAAATCTTTTTATAGTTACCAAGATAACATTCCATTAGAAATGATGAAGTGGTTAAGAATTTATGATGAGGAGGCATGGCCAGAACAAAGCCTTGGAATGTAATCAGACATGCAATTAGTACAAAGAGCCTTTTTATTTGGAACTATCATCTATGTATCTCCTAAAATTATGAGAATGCAAGATGAGCAGTCAGGCACAAAATTTAACTAGTTGAGAGTAATGTTTCAACATCAGTTTCCTGTGATTTACTCTCTTATAAAGCTGAAATATAGTTGATTTACAATGTTAGTTTCAGATGTACAGCAAAGTTACTGTTATACATATATATATATATTCTTTCTCAGATTCTTTTCCCATATAGGTTATTACAAAATATTGACTATAGTTCCCTGTGTTACACAGCATGTCTTTGCTCATATATATGTGTGTATATACACACACACATATATATATTACTCCCAAATTCCTAATTTATCCTTGCCTTCCCCCCCTCAACATGCTTCCCCTTTGGTAATCGTAAGTTATTTTCCTATGTTTGTGACTCTGTTTCTGTTTTTGTAAATGCTCATTTGTATCCTTTCTTTTCATTTCCACATATAAGTGATGTCATATGATATTAGTATTTCTCTGCTTGAATACTTAGTATGATAATCTCTAGGTGCATCCATGTTGTTGTGCATGACATTATTTCATTATTTTTTTATGGTTGAGTAGTATTCTATTTTTATATGTGTATATATGAGTTGAGTGTTAATTCACTCAGTTGTGTCTGACTCTTTGCAATCCCATGGACTGTACCCACCAGGTTCCTCTGTCCATGGAATTCTCCAGTCAAGAATACTAGAGTAGGTAGCCATTCCCTTTTCCAGGGGTACTTCCCAACCCTGGGATTCAATCAAGGTCTTCTGCACTGCAGGCAGATTCTCTACCCTCTGATCCACCAGATGGTATGTATGTATATATGTATATATATATATATATATATATATGTGTGTGTGTGTGTGTGTGTGTGTGTGTGTATATACACATATATATAATGATATAGACATATATCACATCTTATTTATCCATTCATCTCTCCATGGACATTTAGGTTGTTTCCAGGTCCATGTCTTGTCATGTATTTGGAGAAAAGTGAAAGTGAAGTCGCTCAGTCATGTCTGACTCTTTGAAACCCCATATACTGTAGCCTACCAGGTTCCTCTGTCCATGGGATTTTCCATGCAAGAATACTCGAGTGGGTTGCCATTTCTTTGTATAGGAGATCTTTCCGACCAGGGATTGAACTTGGGTTTTCCACATTGTAAGTGAAAGTGAAGTCACTCAGTCATGTCTGACTCTTAGCGACCCCATGGACTGCAGTCTACCAGGCTCCTCCATCCATGGGATTTTCCAGGTGAGAGTACTAGAGTGGGTTGCCATTGCCTTCTCCACATTGTGGGCAGATGCTTTATCATCTGTGCCACCAGGGAGTGGCTTTGGAGAAAATCATAATTCAAAAAGAAATATGCACTTCAATGATTAACTTGTATTGACTATTGACAAGTCTTTTTCTTGTAGAAGATATGAAAAGAGGAATTTCTTAAGAAGGTGGGATTGGTAAACATGCTGTGTTGGATGCTCTGAGGCACGATCCAAATTGGCTTCAAAAGTTAAGAACTTTTTCTCTAGTACCTGGAAGCGCTATGGACAGGCAATCTTGAGCCTGAGCCCTCTATAAGGATTCTCTAGTTGAACAGCACTGTCTCAACCAAGTTCACATATCCTTCCATACATCTGCACACACTGACTGATCAGTGTAAAGCTCCAGGCTTCATGTCCTAATTCAGGGCAAGTCTGAAAAATCATCTCAATTTCAGGACTCCCCATTGGGCTGGTTTAAATCTCCAATGACAGCTCAACTTTTCTTTACCCCGACCCTGCTTCTATTTTCCAGGAGATCCCCATGAACATTCTGCATGTAAATCCACATCTCAGGGTCTATTCTCAAGGAACCTAAAGTGTGGAAATTGTCCAATGCTGCAGGTATATGGTATAAAATATATTTTAAGTGACAAAGTGGTCTTTAATGGATTTTTAGCACAGTTTCAGCGGTGTAATGGTGTGAGGCAGATAAAAGTGGAAAAAGTTGAGTAACAGGGTAGAAAGAAGGATGAGAGTGGAATGTTGTCTCTAAAGAGTCATAGTATTATGGAATCTAGAGAATCATGTAAGGGGATAAATTTAGATAGAATGTAAAAACAGTTACCCTACATAAAGAAGAAATAGAGACAAAGATAAAGGTTAAGCTGTTTAGAAAGTCCTAATGGAATTACTTCATTTTCCTTGTGTGAATAAAATAGTCAAAAGCCTACTAAAAAATTATGTTGCTATTTTCAGAAAAGTGTGAGATGATACCAAGCTGGCAAGCACAACATATTAACATACCTGTTGATCTCAGATTTACAATGGAGGGCTGAATTCTATCCAGGCCTTTCTTTGCATAAATGAGGAGGGGAAAGGGATACTGGTTCCACCTTTTTGTTTCAAAATCATCTACAGTAAAAATTTTTTTGTCTGTATCACATGGCTTGAGGTATCATGCTAGCAAAAAAAAAAAAAAAAAGCTCCCTGAGGGAAGAAGAATATGGTTAGACTTGTTTGTTTGTTTTTAGTTACCAAACTAAAGAATAGAATAAGACAAATATTTATATGGGTCCAAACATTTATGTTGGTCCAATTGCAGGGAGGACAATAGGAATGCAAGTGGGCTAAGAGATTGAAATTGCTTGTAAATGAGAATTTAAAATTATGGACTAATAATTCTATACTGAATAAAGAAATATATTAAGGAAAGAGGGGCTGCTGGACTTAAAGCAAAGAAAGGAAGGGAGTTAGACACTATAAGTAAAGCAATTAGTGAGGTTATTGTTCAGTCAGTTGCTAAGTTGTATCCTACTCTTTGCAAACCCATGAACTGCAGCACACCAGGCTTCCCTGTCCTTCACTGTCTCCCAGAGTCTGCTCAAAGTCATATCCATTGAGTTGGTGATGCCATCCTACCATCTCATACTCTGTCATTCCTTCTTGTCTTGCCCTCAATCTTTCCCAGCATCAGTGAGGTAGAATAAAACATTAGTAAGGTAGGTTAAAGGAAATAAGAAAATAGGATACAGTCAGAAAATGTGTTATTATGGGAAGCAAAGAGTAAGAGAGCTTGTGCTCGAAAGACTATAGTCAGTGTGATATAGTAATTAGATATTATAGAAGCACAATGATTCTAGATGATAACAAGATACAGGGCATTGTTTACAGAAATGCCCCCCAAATCACACATGTTAAAAAACTGAAAGACTAGAATTTTCTATAGGTCATCTCCAAAAGTATTGAAACCATTTTTTTGGTAAAAACACTCACAACAATTGTTAAATCAGGTGTCTTTTAAAATATTTTATTTTGAAAAAAATCTGTCTGTAAACATTTTTGAAAGCAGTGTAATGATCTCTTGAATATATTTTACCTAGTTTCACCATATGTTAATATTTTGACATAATCTTCTTATAATTCTTATCATTTGCTGAACTTTTGAGACTATATTGTAGTCATTATAATCCTTCAACCTAAGTACTTCAGCTCATATCTACTAAAGACAGGCCATATTCCTACCTGATCATAGTACAGATATTATAATCAGAATATCTTGCCTGGAAAATTCCATAGATAGAAGAGCATGAGGGGCTAGAGTCCATGGGATCATAAAGAGTTGGGCATGATTGAGAGGTTGAGCACACATATACACACACAGACTTTCAAACTTCACAAATTGTTCCTGTCTGTCTTTAGCAGACAAGATTAAATCAAGGACCTAGTCGAAGACTATGTGATGCATTTCATTCATTTCCTATGTCTGTATCAGTTCAGTTCAGTTCAGTTGCTCAGTCATGTCCAACTCTTTGTGACCCCCTGAATCACATCACGCCATGCCTCCCTGTCCATCACCAATTCCCGGAGTTCACTCAAACTCACATCCATCGAGTCAGTGATGCCATCCAGCCATCTCATCCTCTGTCGTCCCCTTCTCCTCCTGCCCCCAATCCCTCCCAGCATCAGAGTCTTTTCCAATGAGTCAACTCTTTGCATGAGGTGGCCAAAGTACTGCAGTTTCAGCTTTAGCATCATTGCTTCCAAAGAACACCCAGGACTGATCTCCTTCAGAATGGACTGGTTGGATCTCCTTACAGTCCAAGGGACTCTCAAGAGTCTTCTCCAACACCACAGTTCAAAAGCACCAATTCTTCAGGGCTCAGCTTTCTTCACAGTCCAACTATCACATTCATACATGACCACTGGAAAAACCATAGCCTTGACTAGATGGACTTTCGTTGGCAAAGTACTGTCTCTGATTTTGAATATGCTATCTAGGTTGGTCATAACTTTCCTTCCAAGGAGTAAGTGTCTTTTAATTTCATGGCTGCAGTCACCATCTGCAGTGATTTTGGAGCCCAAAAAAATAAAGTCTGACACTGTTTCCACTGTTTCCCCATCTATTTCCCATGAAGTGGTGGGACCAGATGCCATGATCTTCATTTTCTGAATGTTGAGCTTTAAGCCAACTTTTTCACTCTCCTCTTTCACTTTCATCAAGAAGCTTTTTAGTTCCTCTTCACTTTCTGCCATAAGGGTTGTGTTATCTGCATATCTGAGGTGATTGATATTTTTCCGGGCAATCTTGATTCCAGCTTGTGCTTCTTCCAGCCCAGCGTTTCTCATGATGTACTCTTCATATAAGTTAAATAAGCAGGGTGACAATATACAGCCTTGACGTACTCATTTTCCAAATAGGAAAAGGAGTTTGTTGTCTGTTGTTCCATGTCCAGTTCTAACTGTTGCTCCTGACCTGCATATAGGTTTCTCAAGAGGCAGGTCAGGTGTATAGTCTCTTTTTAATTCAAAACAACTCTCAAAAAAATTTTGGTGTTTAATGGATTGTCATTTTTTACAAATATAGACTGGTGTGTGCACATACTTGTGTGTTTATGTGTGTGACTAGGACTGTTTTGTCATGACTATAATCAATACATTTTACATTTTAGGCAAGATCATCACATTCTACCAGGTGATATTATATAAGTTTTGAAAAAACATTTATATTGAATAATGAAGTATGTCACACAAGACACTTAGAACTAGGAATTGAACTGGAGATTCTTCTTAACCCTATTACCAAGGGTCTGACCACTAGCTGTAGATGCTACTGCTGCTGTCACTTTAGTTTGTCTGACTCTTTGCAACCCCATGGACTGTAGCCAGTCAGGCTCCTCTGTCCATGGGATTCTCCAGGAAAGAATACTGGAGTGGATTGTCATTTCCTCCTGCAGGGGATTTTCCCAACCCAGGGACTGAACCCAGGTCTCCTGCACTGCAGGTGGATTCTTTACCACTGAGTCACAGAAGGAAGGTGGGTGGTAAATACAAGGTTGTGTATTATCCTAGCTGGCCGCATCTTTGAAATGAAACATTGCCAGTTACTCAATCACATCTCCTGGACATTTCCTGCCAGATCAAAGTAACTGCTACCTCCCCATATGGGGAGGGAGGTCGGAGGTTCAGGACGGGGAACACGTGTACACCCGTGGCAGATTCATGTTGATGTATGGCAAAACCAATACAATATTGTAATGCAAAATAATAATAATAATAATAAATGATAAATGGGTTAAAAAATCAATTAAAAAAAAAAACAACCACAAAGTAACTGCTACCATCCATATGCTGGGCCCACCCCATCTCTTGTCTTTTGTTCGTCAAAATTTGTGGCAAGGTTTAATTTCCCTGAATTTCTGAGTAGAGTTACCTGGCCCACATAGGCAGATCCCAGACACCATGGTGTGGATTTCCATCTGCATCTATAAGGGATGGAAGGAGTCAAGCTTCCCTGAGTCCTACCATGGCACGAGGGGGTCCATGACAGAGTCTTGTTTTCACCCTCAGGGAGGTGTGATATTCCACAGTGTTAGGAACTGGAAGGATGTGGAGCTAGGTGACACTCAAGAAGTGCATAGACTGGGTCCAGTGCAAGAATACTGAAGACCAGAATGGATAATACAGGCTTTTTAAACAGGTATAACTTGACTAGGTTCTTCTGAAGGTCTTCTATTTGGAGCCAGACTTCTGAATCCCAGGTAAGCAGCTGTGTGATTCTAGAAAACCTTGTTTCTGAACTTGTCAAATAGGGCAACCACTTTACCCCACAGAGATGTAAGAATTGAATTAAAATTGAATTAAGAACATTTTTAAGTAGCACATAGTTCCATATTATCAGGGGCTGCTCTCACAAGTAAAAATTGAAGTCACAAACTGAACCAAATACCCTGGATAGCTTAAATGGTAAGGCAATAGAATGTGAAGTATTATTTTAACCTCAGCTGCTCAATAGGTCTCATTTGATGCCTCGTTCTCCTGCTTCAAAACATTGGTGAAAGAAAGTCATCCAGGAAGCTCCTGCCCCACAACACCAATACTTTCTTCCCATCCCTCCTCCATAAATTGTGGATTCCTTAAGGGCAACAACATCTGATTTGCCCACTGTTGTATACCCAGTGTGAAATGTTCTGCCTGTCCCTTAGTAGATGTTCCCAGACACTATGTATAGAATGAAAAAAAAAAAAAAAAAACTATTAAAGAGTATCTCCACATCTTTGCCCAAGAGATTCCCAATATTTGAAATATTTCCCCACTCCCCTAAGTTACCCAATCTTGGAAGACTTTCCTGACCCTCCCTCCAGTCTTCAATTTCTCTGTCCTCCACTTGTAGTGTTTTTGTCACATCATAGCTGACAGCAGAATGCCAGTGGGCAGTGTAATGGTTGTGAACAGTGAAAAGTGGAATGGCTGGTTTTATTATCTGTCTCCTAGTGTGTGCTCAGTCTCTCAGTCATGTCCAACTCTTTGTGACCCCATGAACTGTAGCCCTGACAAGTTCCTCTGTCCATGGGAGTTTCCAGGCAGGAATACTGGAGTAAGTTGCCATTTCCTTTTCCAGGGGATCTTCTTGACCAAGGGATTGAAATTGCATCTCAAGCATTGGCAGAAGGATTCTTTACTGCTGAGCCACCAGGGATTTAGATGTCTCTTAGATCAGAACCCAAGCTCTTGGAGGGAAGGATCAGGGTCTCATTCGTGTTTGGATCCAAGCATCTCACTGGCTCAGATGTGTCTCTACAGAGTGTGCGTGTAGAAGTGCCTGGAGTCAGCACTCAGCAGGGAAGAGGTAACTAGGAAATTAATTACCTCAAAGAGTGTGTATTTACATGGGGACAAGGGTGCCTGGAGAGATGGAAGAAAGAAACTAAGTACACCTTCCTTTGATGAATGAGCTATGGTGCCAGCTTCTCCACTCTCTGTCATGATCCTTGCTAAAAATAGGATTGCTCATGCCTTGGGGGAGGACAAGGTGGGATGCTCTGAAAGGCCACTCAGTCAATCAAAGCACTTGCCAAGTGCTTCGACCCTATTAGCAGAGGCTATGTAGGTGTGGCCTGTGGGGCCAGGGGCAGGTTGTTTCAGAGAAATATAATGCACTACTTCACCACCAACTTGTTGATAATCTCACCTCAGACAGCAACTATAGATGCTATGGAAGGCTTATTTATAGTCTGGGATTTTTAAAAATTAATTTATTTTTTATTGAAGGATAATTGATTTACAGAATTTTGCTGTTTTCTGTCAAACCTCAACATGAATTAGCCATAGGTATACATATATCCTATCACTTTTGAAGCTCCATCCCATCTCCCTCCCCATCCCACCCCTCTAGGTTGATACAGAGCCCCTGTTTGAGCTTCCTGAGCCATAGAGCAAATTCCCATTGGCTACAAATGGTAATGTAAGTTTCTATGTTACTTTCTCCATACATCTGACCCTCTCCTCCCCTCTCCCCATGTCCATAAGTCTATCTCTCTGTCTCTTTCTCCATTGTTGCCCTGTAAGTAAATTTTTCAGTACCATTTTTTTTTAGATTCCACGTATATGTGTTAGAATAGCATGTTTAACGGAGAAGGCAATGGCACCCCACTCCAGTACTCTTGCCTGGAAAAACCATGGATGGAGGAGCCTGGTAGGCTGCAGTCCATGGGGTCGAGAAGAGTCAGTCAGGGCTGAGTGACTTCACTTTCACTTTTCACATTCATGCATTGGAGAAGGAAATGGCAACCCACTCCAGTGTTCTTGCCTGGAGAATCCCAGGGACGGGGGAGCCTGGTGGGCTGCCATCTGTGGGGTCGCACAGAGTCGAACACAACTGAAGTGACTTAGCAACAGAGTATTTACCTTTCTCTTTTTGATTCACTTCACTCTGTATAATAGGTTCTAGGTTCAACCACCTCACTAGAACTGACTCAAATGTGTTCCTTTTTATGGCTGAGTAATATTCCATTGTGTATATATACCACAACTTCTTTATTGATTCATCTGTCAATAGACATCTAGGTTGCTTCCATGTCCTAGCTATTGTAAATAGTGCTGCAATGAACAATAGGAAACAAGTCTTTTTCAACCCTGGTTTGCTCAGGGTATATGCCTAGGAGTGGGATTGTAGGGTCATATGGTGGCTTTATTCCTAGTTTTCTAAGGAATCTCCACACCATCTTCCATAGTGGCTGTATCAATTTACATTCCCACCATTAGTGCAAGAGTGTTCCCTTTTCTCCATGCCCTTCCCACATTTATTATTTGTAGACTTTTTGAGGAGGGCCACTCTGACCAGTGTGAGGTGATATCTCATTGTAGTTTCTTTAATAATGAGAAATGTTGAGCATCTTTTCATGTGTTTATTAGCCATCTGTATGTTTTCTTTGAAGAAATGTCTGTTTAGGTCTTTTTCCCACTTTTGATTGGGTTGTTTGTTTTTCTGGTATTGAGTTGTATTAGCTGCTTGTATATTTTGGAAATTAATCCTTTGTCAGTTGTTTCATTTGCTGTTATTTTCTTCCATTCTGAGGGTTGTCTTTTCACCCTGCTTATAGTTTCCCTTGCTGTGCAAAACTTTTAAGTTTAATCAAGTCCCACTTGTTTACTTTTGTTTTTATTTCCATTACTCTAGGAGGTGGGTCATAGAGGATCTTGCTTTGATCTATGTCATTGAGTGTTCTGCCTATGTTTTCCTCTAAGAGTTTTATAGTTTCTGGTCTCACACTTAGGTTTTAATTTGAGTTTATTTTTGTGTATAGTGTTAGGAAGTGTTCTAATTTATTTCTTTTACATGTAGCTGTCCAGTTTTCCCAGCACCATTTACTGAAGAGGCTGTCTTTGTCTCATTGCATATTCTTGCTTCCTTTGTTAAAAATAAGGTACCCAAAGGTGCATGGGTTTATTTCTGGGCTTTCTATATTGTTCCATTGGTCTATATTTCTGTTTTTATGCCAGTACCATACAGTCTTGATGACTGTAGCTTTGTAGTATAATCTGAAGTCTGGAAGGTTGATTCCTCCAGCTCCATTCTTTCTCAAGACTGCTTTGGCTATTTGGGGTCTTTTGTGTTTCCATATGAATTGTGAAAATTTTTGTTCTAGTTCTGTGAAAAATGTCACTGATAATTTAATAGGGATCACATTGAATCTGTAGATTGCATTTGGTAGTATAGTCATTTTCACAATATTGATTCTTCCTGCCCAGGAACATATAATATCTCTCCATCGGTTCATGTCATCTTTGATTTCTTTCATTAATGTCTTATAATTTTCTGTGCACAGTTCTTTTGTCTCCTTAGGTAAGTTTATTCCTTGATATTTGATTCTTTTTGTGGCAATGGTGAATGGGATTGATTCCTTAATTGCTCTTTCTGATTTTTAATTGTTAATATAAAGAAATGCAAGTGATTTCTGTGTATTGATTTTGTATCCTGCAATTTAGCTAAATTTACTGATTAGCTCTAGTAATTTTCTGATACTATCTTTAGGGTTTCCTATGTACTGTATCATGTCATCTTCAAGCAGTGAGAGCTTTACTTCTTTTCTGATCTGGATTCTTTTTATTTCTTTCTCTTCTCTGCTGCAGCTAGGGAACTATGATGAATATTAGTGGTGGAAGTGGACACCATTGTCTTGTTCCTGATCTTAGCGGGGATGCTTTCAGTTTTTCACCACTGAGAATAATATTTACTGTAGGCTTATCATATATGACCTTTACTGTGTTAAGGTAGGTTCCTTCTATGCCTGTTTTTTGAAGAGTTTTAACCATAAATAGGTCCTGAATTTTGTCAAAGGCTTTTTCTGCATCTATTGAGATGATCATATGGTTTTTATCTTTCAATTTGTTAATATGGTGCATCACATTGATTGATTTGCATATATTGAAGAATCCTTGCATCCCTGAAATAAACCCAACTTGATCATGGTGTATGAGGTTTTTGATGTGTTGCTGAATTCTGCTTGCCAAATTTTTGATGGGGATTTTTTCATCTATGTTCATCAGTGATATTGGACTGTCATTTTCTTTTTTGTGTTTTCTTTGTCTGGTTTTGGTACAGGGTGATAGTGGCCTCGTAGAATGAGTTTGGAAGTGTTCCTCTGCAATTTTTTGAAAGAGTTTTAGAAGGACAGGCATTAGCTTTTCTCTAAATATTTAATAGAATTCTCTTGTGAAGCCATCTGGTTCTGGGCTTTTGTTTTTAAGGAGTTTTTTTTAAATCACACCTTCAATTTCAGTACTTGTAATTGGGTTGCTCATAATTTCTATTTCTTCCTTGTTCAGTCTTGGAAGATTGAGCTTTTCTAAGAATCTGTCCATTTTTTTCCAGGTTATCTATTTTATTGCCATATAGTTGTTCATAATAGTTTATTATAATACTTTGTATTTCTGCATTGTCTGTTGTAACCTTTTTTTCATTTCTAATTTGTTGATTTGATTCTTCTTTTTTTTTCTTGATGAGTCTGGCTAAGAGTTTGTCAATTTTGTTTATCTTCTCAAAGAATCAGCTTTTAGTTGTATTAATCTTTACTATTGTTTCTTTCATTTCTTTTTCATTTATTTCTGCATGAATCTTTATGATTCCTTTACTTCTACTAATTTTGAGGTTCTTTTCTTCTTCTTTTCCCAGTTGCTTTAGGTGTAAAGTTAGGTTGTCTATTCGATGTTTTTCTTGTTTCTTGAGGTAGGATTGTATTGCTATAAACTTCCCTCTTAGAACTGCTCTTGCTGCATCCCATAGGTTTTGAGTTGTCATGCTTCCATTGTCATTTGTTTCTAGAAATTTTTTGATTTCCCTTTTAATTTCTTCAGTAACCTACTGGTTATTTAGAAGTGTGTTGCTTAATCTCCATGTGTTTGTATTTCTTACAGTTTTTTTTTTCTTCTTCTTATAATTAATATGCTAGTCTCATAGCATTGTGGTCAGAGAAGATGCCTGATACAATTTCAATTTTCTTAAATTTACTGAGGCTTGATTTGTGATCCAAGATGTGGTTTATCCTGGAGAATGTTCCATGTACACTTGAGAAGAAGGTATATTCTTCTGCATTTGGATGGAATGTCCTGAAGATATCAATGAGCTCCATCTCATCTAATGTATCATTTAAGACTTGTGTTTTCTTATTAATTTTCTGTTTTGATGATCTCTCCATTGGTGTGAGTAGGGTTTTAAAGGTTCCTACTCTTATTGTGTTACTGTCAATTTCTCCTTTTATGTCTGTTAGTGTTTGTCCTATGTATTGAGGGGCTCCTATGTTGGGTGCATAGATATTTACAATTGTTATGTCTTCCTTTTGGATTGATCCCTTGATCATTATGTAGTGCCTTCCCTAGCTCTTATAATCTTCTTTATTTTAAGGTCTATTTTGTCTGATATGAGGATTGCTACTCCAGCTTTCTTTTGCTTCCCATTAGCATGGAATATATTTTTCCATCCTCTCACTTTCAGTCTATATGTGCCTTGAGGCCTGAAGTGGGTTTCTTGTAGACAGTGTATATCTGGGTCCTGTTTTTGTATCTGTTCAGCTAGTCTGTGTCTTTTGGTTGGAGCATTTAATCCATTTACATTTAAAGTAATTATTGATATATATGTTCCTATTGCCATTTTCTAATGGTTTGGGGTTGATTTTGTAGATCTTTTTTTCTTCTCTTGTATTTCTTGACTATATAAGTCCTTTTAACATTTGTTGTAAAACTGGTTTGGTGGTACTGAATTCGCTTAACCTTTGCTTCTCTGAAAAGCTTTTTATTTCTCCATCAATTTTGAATGAGATCCTTGCTGGATACAGTAATCTTGGTTGTAGATTTTTGTCCCTTTTAGTACTTTTTTTTTTTTTTTTTGTTCAGTAAAAATATTTATTTTAATATCTGTACTATCTGTAGAGATGTAACCTTTCTAACACTTAGCTCTTTTCTTTTTTTTTTTAATTTTATTTTATTTTTAAACTTTACATAATTGTATTAGTTTTGCCAAATATCAAAATGAATCCACCACAGGTATACATGTGTTCCCCATCCTGAACCCTCCTCCCTCCTCCCTCCCCATACCATCCCTCTGGGTAGTCCCAGTGCACTAGCCCCAAGCATCCAGTATCGTGCATCGAACCAGGACTGGCAACTCGTTTCTTACATGATATTTTACATGTTTCAATGTCATTCTCCCAAATCTTCCCACCCTCTCCCTCTCCCACAGAGTCCATAAGACTGTTCTATACATCAGTGTCTCTTTTATATCCTGCCATTCCCTTATGGCCTGCAGAGTTTCTGTTGAAAGATGAGCTGTTAAGCATATGGGGTTTTCCTGGTATGCTACTTGTTGCTTCTCCCTTGCTGCTTTTAATATTCTTTCTTCGTGTTTAGTCTTTGTTAGTTCAAATAGTATGTGTCTTGGCGTGTTTCTCCTTGGGTTTATCATGTATGGGACTCTTTGTGCCTCTTGGACTTGATATGCTATTTCCTTTTCCATGTTAGGGAAATTTTAAACTATAATCTCTTCAAAATTTTCTGATACCCTTTCTTCTTCCTTCTTCTTTTGCTATGCTATGCTATGCTAAGTCACTTCAGTCGTGTCTGACTCTGTGTGACCCCATAGATGGCAGCCCACCAGGCTCCCCCGTCCCTGGGATTCTCCAGGAAAGAACACTAGAGTGGGTTGCCATTTCCTTCTCCAATGCATGAAAGTGAAAAGTGAAAGTGAAGTCGATCAGTCGTGTCTGACTCTCAGCGACTCCATGGACTGCAGCCCACCAGGCTCCTCCATCCACAGGATCTTCTAGGCAAGAGTACTGGAGTGGGGTGCCATTGCCTTGGGACCCTTATAATTCGAATGCTGGTGCATTTGATATTGTCCTAGAGGTCTCTGAGATTGTCCTCAGATCTTTTCATTCTTTTTACTTTATTCTGCTATTCAGAAGTTATTTCCACCATTTTATCTTTCAGCTCACTGATTCATTCTTCCACTTCAGATATTCTACTATTGATTCCTTTTAGAGTATTTTTAATTTCAATAATTGTGTTGTTTGTCTCTGTATGCTTATTCTTTAATTGTTTTTGGTCTTTGTTAATTGATTCTTGAATTTTCTCCATTTTGTTTTCAAGGGTTTTGATCATCTTTACTATCATTTTTCTGAATTCTTTTTCAGGAAATTTTCCTATTTTCTCTTCATTTATTTGGACTTCTGTGTTTCTAGTTTGTTCCTTTATTTGTGCAGTATTTCTCTGCCTTTTCTTTCTTTCTTTCTTCTTCTTCTTTTTTTTTTTTTTTAAATTTTAACTTTAGTTCAGTTCATTTGCTCAGTCGTGTCTGACTCTTTGTGACCCCATGAATTGCAGCACGCCAGGCCTCCCTGTCCATGACCAACTCCTGGAGTTCACTGAGACTCATGTCCATCGAGTCAGTGATGCCATCCAGCAATCTCATCCTCTGTCATCCCCTTTTCCTCTTGCCCCCAATCCCTCCCAGCATCAGAGTCTTTTCCAATGAGTCAACTCTTTGCATGAGGTGACCAAAGTACTGAAGTTTCAGCTTTAGCATCATTCCTTCCAAAGAAATCCAGGGCTGATCTTCTTTAGAATAGACTGGTTGGATCTCCTTGCAGTCCAAGGGACCCTCAAGAGTCTTCTCCAACACCACAGTTCAAAAGCATCAATTCTTCGGCGCTCAGCTTTCTTCACAGTCCAACTCTCACATCCATACATGACCACTGAAAAAGCCATAGCCTTGACTAGACGGACCTTTGTTGGCAAAGTAATGTCTCTGCTTTTTAATATGCTATCTAGGTTGGTCATAACTTTTCTTCCAAGGAGTAAGTGTCTTTTATTTTCATGGCTGCAGTCACCATCTGCAGTGATTTTGGAACCCAAAAAGATAAAGTCTGACACTGTTTCCACTGTTTCCCCATCTAATTCCCATGAAGTGATGGAACTGGATGCCATGATCTTCATTTTCTGAATGTTGAACTTTAAGCCAACTTTTTCACTCTCCACTTTCACTTTCATCAAGAGGCTTCTTAGTTCCTCTTCACTTTCTGCCATAAGGGTGGTGTCATCTGCATATCTGAGGTGATTGATATTTTTCCGGGCAATCTTGATTCCAGCTTGTGCTTCTTCCAGCCCAGCGTTTCTCATGATGTACTCTGCATAGAAGTTAAATAAGCAGGGTGACAATATACAGCCTTGACGTACTCCTTTTCCTGTTTGGAACAAGTCTGTTGTTCCATGTCCAGTTCTAACTGTTGCTTCCTGATCTGCATACAGGTTTCTCAAGAGGCAGGTCAGGTGGTCTGGTATTCCTACCTCTTTCAGAATTTTCCACAGTTTATTGTGATCCGTACAGTCAAAGGCTTTGGCATAGTCAATAAAGCAGAAATAGATGTTTTTCTGGAACTCTCTTGCTTTTTCCATGATCCAATGGATGTTGGCAATTTGATTTTAAGTTATTGTGTCTGAAGTCTCCTTTTCCCACCTTCAAGGAAACTTGAATATTTTCCTTGAAGAAGGTTGAATTCTTTCTTCCTTTTGGTTTCTGCCCTCCTAATGTTGGTTCAGTGGTTTGTGTGAGCTCCATATAGAGTAAGATTTGTGCTGAGTTTTTGTCCCTTTGTTTGCTTTTCCTCTACCTGGCAAGGGTGAGTGCTGTCTGCTAATGATTGGGTTTGTATTTTTGTTTTGTTTGTTGTTTAGATGAGGCATCCTGCACAGGGTGCTACTGGTGGTTGGGTGATACCAGGTCTTGTATTCAAGTGGTTTCCTTTGTGTGAGTTCTCACTATTTGATACTCTTTAGTCTTAGTTCTCTGGTAGTCTAGGGTCTTGGAGTCAGTGCTACCACTCCAAAGCCTCAGAGTTTGATCTCTGATCAGGAACGAAGATTCTACAAGTGGCTTATTATGGCATTAAGAGAGAGTAAAACAAATATCCAAAAGTGAGAAACCAAAGATGAACCCCAGGCAAATGGCAGTTACAAAATCAGGCAAATAATAATTAAAATAATGGAATATACACATATACATATACACCCATGAGCAAAGTGAAAATAGTCCAACAAAAGTAAAGAACAGTAGATTGATCCAGTGAACAAAGGAAATAAAAAATTGTATTTACCATCAAAAACAAAACTAACTTAAGCATAAACTGGAAAAGAAAACTAAATCAAGGTGCCAAGTGGAAAATAAAGCAATGAGAACAAATCTAATAAATATGTTGAGAGGAAAGGAAAGAAAGAAAGAAAGAAAGAATACATATGCAAAGTTAAATAGAGGTAGATGAAGAAGATTTATATACATTTAATATTAATTGCAAGGGGAAAAGAACAGTAGGAAAGGCAAATGAAGGAATAAATTAAAAAAATAATAGGTTTAAAAAATTAAAATTATAAAAAAAAAGAGAGAGAGAGAAAGGAAGAAAGAAAAAAGGGGGGAGGGGAGGAAAACTCCACAGAACTGCAAAAGCCAAATGTAGAGGCAGAGGTTTATAAGAACAATAGCAAATGTGACTGAATATACACATATACATATACACCCATAAGCAAAATCAAGCAGTTCAACAAAAATTAAGCACAATAGATTGACCTGGGAACAAAGGAAACCAAAAATCATATCTACCAGAACAAAACTAATTAAAGCACAAACTAGAAAACAAAACTAAAGGTAGGTGCCAATTGGGGAATAAAGCAATGAAAATAAAACTAACAAATATGTTGAGAGGAAAGGAGAAAAAGAAAAGAAAGAAAGAATAGATATGCAAAGCTAAATAGAGGTAAATAAAGAAGAATTATGTATGTTAAAGATTAACTGCAAGGAGAAAAGAACAGTAGGAAAAGCAAACAAAGGAATAAATGTAAAAAAGTAATAACAGGTTTAAAAAATTAAAATTAAAAAAAGGTAAAAGAAAGAAAAAAAAAAAAAAAGATGAAAACTCCACAGAACTGCAAAAGCCCAACGTAGAGGCAGAGGTTTATGACAACAATAAAACATGTGACTGAGGGGGAAAAAAAAAAAACTCAAAAACTTAATTGGATTTCTTAGTGCCAATAAAATCAAACACTAAAACAGAGGTGGGGGAAAGGGGAAAAAAAAAGTCCAAAAGAATCTACAGAACAAGTCAAAAATAAGAATAATTAATGCTTTTCTTGAGTCTCTGCTATCAGAATCCTTTCCCGAGCTGGGAAATCACAGTCCACTTTACCTCTCATAGATGCCCTCCAACATTGTACTGATCTCTGGACCTGCTGTGGGGACTCCTCAGATTCTAATCTGGTCCTACTCCTGTGTTCTCTTGCCTCCAATGTCCACAGCTATCAGAGCTACTGAGTTTTCTTTTGTGGGAGCTCTCAATGTTCTTTTATATATTCCACAGACACAAAGTCTGCTTAGTTGACTTAATCTGCAGCTTGTACAGCTGTTGGGAATGTTTTGGGTCTTCTTCCTTAGCCACATTGCCCCTGGGTTTCAATTGTGATTTTATTTCCACCTCTGCATGTGGATCATCCACTGGGGTTTGCTCTGAGGCTGCCCTGGAGGACTTGGATTTGCCTCTGTGAGGACCAGGTTGGGAGGTGGTGCAGCTGCTTGGGTTGCAGTGTTTCTGGCAGCAACATGTACTCAGGGAAATTGGCGACTAGGGAAGTAGGAAATATAGTGCTCTAGAAGGGTATGGCAACCAGTATTGGCCAATATGCTCCAGTATTCTTGCCTAGAGAAACCCCTCTCTGACAGAGAAGCCTGGCAGGCCACAGTATACAGGATCACAAAGAGTTGGACAGGACTGAAGTGACCCGGCACACATAAACACAATATATATATATTTTTTGTCCGTGGCAGCTCTGCCCCAGTGAGAGTTGACTGTGAAGATGGTGCAGCTGCTTGGCTTGCAGGGACCCTGGCAGCACCAAGTGTTCAGGGATACAAACTGCCTCCATAGCAGGAGTTATGACCCTTTCAGAATCTTTTTTCAAGCCTCTTATAGCTGGTGATCAGAAGGCCTCTTTGGCCAGTCTTTCTCTGTAGCTCCGCCAGCTCAGGCACTTAGAGGGATCCCTTGTTTAGGGTCCTTCTCTGTTGTTTGGCACATCAGGCACTTAAAGAGGTACCCTGGGTGGGGTCCTACTCGGTAGTTCATTTCCTCTGGCATTTGATGCACCAGCCTCTCTATTGTTCAGCTGCAGATGCTGACCTGTGGAGAGAGAGAGGCTATGATGATGGCTCTCTATGTGTGACTCAGCACTATCGCCTTGCTTCCATGGCTGCCTGGCTTTCCTCCACAGGCATTTCCCACCATGATCTCCTCCCTCACATCCCTTGATCCATCTCTCTGCAGTTAACAGCAGCCCTCACACTGGGATTGCTCCACAATCCCTAAACTCCAGCTCCAAGCTCTTCTTCCAGGAGACCCGTGTTTCTTTTCTGCACAGCGTGTGTATGGCTGTGGCAAGGACTGCCTGATTCTCATTCCATTTAGGCTGCCACAGATCAGCTTTTTCACTCTCAGCCTTAAATGGTTCTCCTCTGACTCAGACAATTGCCCCACCGTGGGGATCGGATTCCTGCTTCAGTTCCCTCACCAGCCAAGGGTAGGTCCAGTCCTACTAATACTCCTATTTTTCCCCTAGTTCCTTCATCCTACTGAGTTTTGCATGGTTCTATATTTTCTTTCCCACTGGTCAGGTCCTCCTGACCACTCTCAACTGGTATTCTGCATGCGCTTCTGTATCTGAAGTTTATTCCTGATGAATCCATGGAGAGAGAGGTACTCCATGTCCACCTACTCCTCTGCCATCTTGTTCTCCAGTCTGAGATTTTTTTGATCAAAGTGAAATTATTAAAAATTTTTTGTGTCAAATAGAAAGTTTGAATAATGTTTTTTAAAGGTAGATTTAGGTATGATAGAGATAGAATTGCTTTCCAATACAAAATACTCAACACTAATCTCTAGCTAACTACATATATATGGAACCTGTGCATATGTGTTCAGTTGCTTCAGTGGTGTCTGACTTTTTGTCACTCCATGGACTGTAGCCCGCCAGGCTCCTTTGTCCATGGAATTCTCCAGGCAAGTATACTGGAGTGGGTCTCCATTCCCTTCTCCAAAGGATCTTCTCAACTCAGGGACTGAACCCACATCTCTTGTGTCTCTTGCATTGCAGATGGTTTCTTTACCACTGAGCCACCAGGGAAGTCCCTGAGAAATTCAGTTTTAATCTTTAAGGTAGTTAAGGTAGTTAAGTCACAGGAAAATATAAAAAATCTTGTCTTTGGAACAAAGAGCTTATATTCAGTATTAAAACAACTCTCAGTAAGCTAATTATCAATACTTGCAATTCGGAACATTCTAAATGAGATGAACGTGGTGACTGTAGTGAATATTGCAGAACCAGAGAGTCATTAACCAGTCATATTCTCCTAGTGCTGTGCTGTGTTCAGTTGCTTCAGTTGTGTCTGACTCTTTGTGACTCCATGGACTATAGCCCACCAGGTTCCTCTGTCCATGGGATTCTTAGGCAAGAATACTGAAGTGGGTTGCTATGCTCTCCTCCGGGGGATCTTCCTGGCCCAGGGATCGAACTCATATCTCCTGTATCTCCTTCATTGCAAGCAAATTCCTTAAAATTGGACACCTGGGGAAGCCTCACATTCTTATAGACCATCTCCTTACTCGGTAGATAAAGGAAACACAGCGAGAGGATGATTTGCCCAAATTTACAAAACTGGAAAGTGATTTAGATTAATATCTTATTCAGGATTCTCAATTCATTGTCTAACAAATTCCTTGGATATGTTTGCAGAAATGACAGAATTTCTATGTCATTCATAGCCTCTTGCCATAACTGTCACTTTGGTAGATTTAACAGTTGGGCCCCAGTGTTTGAATGGTAGCTTATTTATAGATTGGGGAAAGCTGGAAAAGATTTGCAACTGCGTTATTAGGCCTACTTTTAGTCTCATTCATCTTGATCTTCAAACTTTACTCACTAAAGAGGTCCACACGATGAAATTTCTTTACAGATCAATGCCAAGTTCCAAGTCACACACCACAAGAGATATTTTTTTCTGTTGCTGTTCTTAGCACTTAAAAAAATACTTTTTAAATTTTTAATTTTTTTAATTGAAGGATAATTGCTTTACAATATTGTGTTGGTTTCTGCCATATATCAACATGAGTCAGCCATAGGTATACATATATCCCCTCCCTCTTGACCTCCCTCCCACCTCCTACCCAATCCCACCATTCTAGGTTATCATAGACCACTGGCTTGAGCTCCTAGAGTCATACAGCAAATTCCTACTGGCTATGTATTTAACATATGGTAATGTCTAGTCCCTGACAACCTAGAATGGTGTGATGGATGGGAGGTGGGAGAGAGTTTCAAGAGGGAGAGGACTTATGTATATCTATGGGTGATTTGATCACAGTGTATAATCTCTTATGTGTTGTTGGATTCAGTTTGCTAGAATTTTGTTGAGGCATTGTGCATTTATGTTCATCAGTGATATTAGCCTAAATTTTTCTTTGTTTGTGATGTCTTTATCTGGTTTTGGTATTAGTGTGATGGTGGCTTCAGAGAATGAATTTGGAAGTGTTCCTTCCTCTATAATTTTTTGGAAGAGTTTGAGAAGGATAGGCATTAGTTCTTCACTACATGTTTGATAGATTTCACCATCTAGCTATCTACTCTGAACTTTTGTTTTTTGGAAGATTTTTGATCACAGTTTTGACTTCAGTGCTTGAGATTGACTTGTTCATTATCTCTATTTCTTCCTGATTCAGTCTTAGAAGGCTGAACTTTTCTAAGACTCTGTCCTTTGCTTCTAGATTGTCCATTTTATTGGCATATGCATGTGCACAGGCTAAGTTGCTTCAATCATGTCCAACTCTTTGAAACCCTGTGGACTATATAGCCTGCCAGGCTCCTCTGTCCAGGGGATTCTCCAGGCAAGAATACTGCAGTGGGTTGCCATGCTGTCTTCCAGGGGATCTTCCTGACCTAGGGATCAAGCCAACATCTCTTATATCTCCTGTGTTGGCATGTATGTTCTTACCACTAACACCACCTGGGAAGCACCTCATTGGCATATATTGACATGTAGTTGCTTGTAATACTCTCTAATGATACAATTATTTTTAACTGGGGTAATTTTTTATATGATTACCTACTTATGAATTCAACAATACTTTTATCATTCATGTTTCTAATCCATTAGGAATATTGACTTTGCCATGAAATGAGAGTAATTCAATTTCAGATTATATCATAAAGCTGAAATTATTATAGCTTTGCCTGTTAGTTTTACAGTAGTTAAGGCTATGTCAGAGTTTTCATGCTGTAGCATTATATTTCAAAGTTTTATAATCAGACATTAAAAAGAAAAAAAAAAATCCAATAGGCTTTTTAGACTGTATTGGTGCCTGTGAGAAATCCATGACAGGCTTTTTATTCAAAGAGATCCACATCAATGGGCAAGTCCCTCTCCTTAAAAACTTTCATTATTAGATTGGCTAAGGGTACCACTGACACATTTCCCTCATACTACTTAAGGGTCCATTCTTGGATTTTTCCAGCCTCAGCATCAGGTATAGAGCTCCATGCTGTACTGTAAATAGAAGCCAAAAGACACCATACAAATCATCTAGTCCCTTACCACCTATCTGATATGGACAGGTTATTTAATATTGCTGGGACTTAAGTTATTTAAAATTTTAAAAGCATAGGAGAATTTATCTTGTCTTCCTGTAAGCAAGGAACTCAATTGTTTGAAATTCTTTCCCCAAAATACTCAACACTCCTCAAAATACTCAACATAAGGCAGGCATCCGATTCAAAGCACATATATTTAAATTATCTCCCAAATAAATTGTAAATGAACATTATTATCTGTTAATAACTTGGCATGAGTGTTCTGAAGAAAGATCTGTATTAAATATACTTGAGAGTCCATATGTTGTCCATATGTAGAGCATAAAGAAAATTATTGGTCACTGATGGAAATCTCCCTGAAGTCAAAAACAGCAGTAAACTAAGGCAAGAATGGACAGCAATGCTGAGTAAGTTAAAACTTGCTGCATAATTCTACTTCAGATCACTAGAGTTCATCCACTTACATTTACTTCAACTCTACATAAATTTAATCCCCTTAAATACAAGACAGTGTTTTGATATCATGCTAGGTTTAAAAAATAAGATGGCTTTCATGTATCCTGGAAATTTATGACAATGTTGAGGAAACTGTGTAAATTCTTAATAACAGTAATAGTTTCTACATCTTCTGCATTTACTAAGTGGCTAAAATGAAGTTATCCAATTAATATATATCATCTAAATTAATAGTCACACTAATCCCATGAGGGCATTATCTTCTTCATTTCACTGATAATGAAACCGAAACTTAGTGGAGAAACGGGCTTCCCTGGTGGTTCAGTTGCTAAAGAATTCGCCTGCAATGCAGGAGAGCACCTGCAATTCAGGAGACCTGAGTTTGATCCCAGGGTTAGCAAGATCCCCTTGAGAAGAAAATGGGAACTCACTCCAGTGTCCCAGCCTGAGAAATCCCATCAACAGAGGAGCCTGGATGGCTACAGTCCATGGGTTCACAAAAGCCGGACACGACTCAGCATCTAAACCACCAACCTTAGGAAGGTCTTGTGTAAGTGGCAAATTCAGTATAAGGGTCTACCTTTAACAAAACTTGTAATCTTAAAGTCTATGTTATATAATCTCTCATAATTTGATAAATATCTTGTCTAGGTGGAAAAAACAACAAACTAATCCTTTAGTAAAGCTGAGGAAAACATTATAGAAGTGGAATCTCTAACATCCAACATCCAAGAGCCAGACCAAATGTTACAGTCCAATCAATCTCTAAGCTCTATGGTTTTTATTTCAGAATATATACCATCTACTCCTTTCTCTCCATCCCCAGAAACTCTACCTTTGTCCAGGTCATTCTCTTATGTTACATGAATCACTGAATTGTCTCATAGTTGTTTTTCATGCTTCACACACTCTTTGGACAACATAGGTTCACAGACCCTTATATATTCATCTCCTTGTTCAGTAACAAAACTAACTGGAAGCCTCCATAGTGTCACTGGCTGATTTCCAGTTTCTGATAATGCTAAATAAAAGATGCATCTGTTCAAAATAGAAGAACACTTGGAGAAGTAATGAGCTAAATTTTCAGGGACATCACTAGTTACTCCTTATTAGCAATAGCCATATGCCTTTCCTGAAATTTCTCAAACATCAGGTCATGCTTTTTCCTGCCCTAGGACCAACAAATGTGTTTTTTCTGTTTTAATTGTTTTGTATGTTCAGTCTCTACACGTAGCTAATCCTTACTCTTCCTTCAGACTTCTGATTAAATACTATTTTTCTTAGTAAGCCTTTCCTGACTTTGAAAGACTTCATGAGATTTTTCTGTTAGCTACTACCAGAGTACTTTATGCTTTCACTCAGCAACAATCGCCACATAATCATAATTGCAATTCATTCTTTCATTCACTCACAAAATACTTTTGAGTGCTTATTAAGCACCAAGAACTATTACAGATAGTTTGCCTAATTTATGAAAAAAGACAAAATTATAAATTATACATATATATATATATATATATATATAATTATATTGTTGTTCAGTCACTCAGTCATGTCCAACCAACTCTATGTGACCCTATGGACTACAACACACGTCCTTCCCTATCTCCCAGAGTTTGCTCAAACTCATGTCCATTGAATTGGTGATACCATCCAAATATCTCATCCTCTGTCTCCCCTTCTCCTCTGGCTTTCAATGTTTGCCAGCATCATGGTCTTTTCCTATGAGTCAGCTCTTGGCATCAGGTGGCCAAAGTACTGGAGTTTCAGGTTCAGCATTGGTCCTTCCAATTAAAATTCAGGATTTACTTATTTTAGAATTGACTGGTTTTATCTCCTTGCTGTCTAAGAGACTCTCAAGAGTCTTCTCCGGCACCACCATTTGAAAGCATCAATTTTTCAGCACATAGCCTTCTTTATAGACCAACTCTCACATCCATACATGACTACTGGAAAAACCAAGCTTTGACTAGATGGATTTTTGTTGGCAAAGTAACGTCCCTGTTTTTTAATATGCTGTCTAAGTTTGTCATAACTTTCTTTCCAAGGAGCAAGAGCCTTTTAATTTCATGACTATAGTCATTGTCAACAGTGATTTTGGAGCCCCCCAAAATAAGGTCTGTCACTGTTTCCCTTTTTTCCCCATCTATTTGCCATGAAGTGATGGGACTGGATGCCATGATCTTAGTTTTCTGAATGTTTAGTTTTAAACCAGCTATTACACTCTCATCTTTCACCTTCATCAAGAGGCTCTTTAGTTCCTCTTAGCTTTCTGCCATTTGAGTGGTGTCATCTACATATCTGAGGTTATTGATATTTCTTCTGGCAATCTTGACTCCAGCTTGAGCTACACCTGGTCTGACATTTCGCATGATGTTCTCTGCATATAGGTTGAATAAGCAGGCTGACAATATACAGCCCTGACATACTCCTTTTCCAATTTTGAACCAGTCCATTGTTATACGTCTGGTTCTAACTGTTGTTTCTTGACCTGCATACACATTTCTCAGGATGCAGGTAATGTGATCTCACATTATATACATTATACTTGTATTGAGAAAGAAAGGTAAAAATACAACATGCTTCATATCAGTAATGTTGAATTGGATAAAGTGACTTGGACACACGTTGTAGAGTTAAATAAAGTGGCAAGGGGTTTTAAAAGTAGGCCTCATTGAAAAACTGAGAATTTTGCTTAAAGATGATGAAGATATCAAAAAAGTATTTATAAAAAGAACCATCAGATAAAAAAGAAAATTTGAAAACTTTCTATAAGGTATGAACAGGATTACCATGTTTAAAGAGCAGTAAGGAAACCTGTAGGTTTTGAATGAAGGAAGCCATACAAAGGATATACAACTTTCATTTACAATAGAAATCAAAGTCATAATGCAGGAGAAGATCAAGAAAGGCCTTAAAGTACTTCTGTTTTCACTGAGTGGAAAGAGGGGCCATTTGTGGAGAATAAAAGAATATCTATGTACATTGCATTTTTATACATGTATTTATTTTAATTTAAGGATTTTTTTTTACATTATTGTGTTGGTTTCTGCCCTACAGCGATGAAAATCAGACATAACTATACACATATATCCCCTCCCTCTTGAGCCTTCCTTCTGCCCCCCACATTCCGCTCCTCTAAGTCACCAGAGTGTGCCAAGCTGGGCTCCCTGTGTTATATAAAAAATTACTACCCGCTGTCTATTTTACACATGGTAGTATATATACGTCAATGCTACTTTCTCAATTCATCCCACCCTCTTCTTTTCCTGCTGTGTTCACAAGTCCTTTCTCTATGTCTTCATCTCTATTCCTGCCCTGCAAATAGGTTCATCAGTACCACTTTTCTAGATTTCATATATATACCTTAACATTCAATATTTGTTTTTCTCTTTCTGACTTCACTTTGTATGAAAGTCTCTAGGTTCTTCCACTTCAGTTCAACTAATTCATATGTGTTCTTTTTAATGGCTGGGTAATACTCCATTGTATATATTTAACCCAGCTTCTTTATCCATCCATCTATTGATGGACATCTAGGTTACTTCCATGTTCTAGCTATTATAACTTTGAATTTAAATAGATCTGTTTTGTACTCCCTGGAATAGATCCTCTGAAGTCAAGGACAGGAAGAGGGCAATGTGTTTTGAGGCTACTGTACTATTAACAGATGAGAGACAATGATGGCCAGGACCAGGATGAATGCAGAGGAGATGGAGGGAAAGTGAGTAGATACTGCAGTAGTACTAAAGGTACAATCAGTTAGATTTTCTTTTTGATGGATCAGATATGGATCTAAATAAAAGAGAATAGTTAAGAATGACTCCAGGTTTTAATCATCTGAACAATCAGATGAAATTTTGAATAAACTTGGATTACACTGTGAGTGCCAGGTAGGAAAAAAACTCAGGAGCTTATTGAACAGCATATTATTAAATGAGACCTACAGTGGGAAATGAAAGTGAAAAGAAAGTCACTCATGTCTGACTCTTTGCAATCCCATGGACTATAGCTTGCCAGGCTCCTCTGTCCATGGAATTCTCCAGGCAACAGCACTGGAGTGGGTTGCCATTTCCTACTCCAGGGGATCTTCCCTTCCCAGGGATTGAACTCATGTTTCCTGAATTGTAGGCAGATTCTTTATCATTCGAGCCACAAGGGAAGCTTCACTGTGGGACATGGATTTTTTTTTTTTTTACAAAAATACATAAATGCAGTATATACAACTAAAATATAGATGCGATTACACTTTTCATAGCAAGTACATGGGGAAATAATGGAAACAGTGGCCAGACTATTTGGGGGTGGGGGGGGGGCTCCAAAATCACTGTAGATGGTGACTGCAGCTATGAAATTAAAAGACAGTTACTTTTGGAAGAAAAGTTATGACCAACCTAGACAGCATATTAAAAAGCAGAGACATTACTTTGCCAACAAAGGTCCATCTAGTCAAGGCTATGGTTTTTCCAGTAGTCACGTGTGGATGTAAGAGTTGGACTATAAAGAAAGCTGAGAGATGAAGAATTGATGCTTTTGAACAGTGGTGTTGGAGAAGACTCTTGAGAGTCCCTTGGACTGCAAGGAGATCTAACCAGTCCATCCTAAAGAAAATCAGTCCTGAATATTCATTTGAAGGGCTGATGTTGAAGCTGAGACTCCCAATTATTTGACCACCTGAAGCAAAGAGCTGACTCATTTGAAAAGACCCTGATGCTGGGAAAGATTGAAGGCGGGAGGAGAAGGGGTTGACAGAGGATGAGATGGTTGGATGGCATTACCGACTCAATGGACATGAGTTTGAGCAAACTCCAGGAGTCGGTGATGGACAGGGAGGCCCAGTGTGCTGCGGTCCATGGGGTTGCAAAGAGTCGGACACGGCTGAGTGACTAAACTGAACTGAACTGAATGCTTGTCAGGTAATGCTACCAAGGAAGTCCCCAAAGATAGCAGAAAAGGTATTTTATGGTTCAACCAGTTTATACTCACTAACATGAAAAGGAGCCATGAAAAATGGTAGAGGTTGAACATGCTTGATCAAAAAATGAATTTATAAAATATATAAGGATGGGAATGATGCCTTCTGTTATATGATGTGACATTATAAAGAGGTATTTATACATTTTTAATGGTAGAAGTTATAATGTCACAATAGATACACTATAGAAGTTTATCTTCTCCATGTAAAATTAGGATCATCAGTAAACTTTTTAAACAAGAGTAGTGGAATAAATCCACATACCATATACCTAGCATCATGCAAATATTTTTTGTTTGCTTTGTTTGTGGATTCATTTTTAAATCACTTTATCTCTTTTTAGACTCCCATGTGGGAAATAATTATGTTCTTCCATTTCCATACTGGAAAGCTGTGGGACAGGGAAATTACATAAATACTTAGTTCACACAACCACAAATTGATAGACCTATAACTTACATGTAAATTTAAATCTGTGCTCTTGGCCACCAGGAAATAAGACATTAGACTTGAGACCTCTGCAGCATAATGCCAGCTTTGCAACTTCAGATTTTGGCTAGCTGTATGGTTGTAATCACACCCAATTCACTTCTTCTGAGAAACAGCTACCTTAACTGAAATGTCCTTTCTTTCTCTTAAAACAAGTTAAACTATGGCCAGTTACAATCTCACTCCATGAGCAAAGATTTTCTGTCTTTTCTAGCTTTTGTATATTTCCTCTCTAATCCCTTTTAATACTTACCATGTAAAGTAAACCATTTAGTTCTAATTACTGACTGTTCTAATCTGCTGTTACTATTTGTAGATTATTTCTTTCACATCTTGACACTAAGTGCTTAATAAATTGATTCATGTTGATGTATGGCAAAACCAATACAAAATTGTAAAGTAAAAAAATAAAAAATAAACATAAAGATAAAAAATGAATTGATTATTGATTGAAAAACTCTGGAGTAAGCTACAGTTAAGAATAATGATTATTTAAAATGTTACATAGCTAGAAAATTCTCTCAGTACAAAATTCCTTTACTTACCACTTGTCCAAAGGTAAGCCAGCTTATAAATTTAATCAAATAGAATTTTAATAGTGGAAGTCTTGGGCTTAATATTCCATGATAGGAAGCAATCATATGCAGCATATATGAGATTACTTTGCAGGTCTTTTTCTAATTTTAGTTTGCATTAGCTAAAACCTCCAAATTATGGGACACCAGAAATCTCAATGGATTTCAAGATCTATTTGAATTTTGTTTGTTAGATATAAATTATTCACTGTAAATTTAATCTTTCAAAATTAAACAGATAGACTAAACAATCTTTGCCAGGAAGAAAACCTGGAATAATTAATTTGATATGAAACTGAGTATTAACCCTGAATTTATTCCATTGTCAGAATCGTGCATGAGGACTTGGTCTCAACTATGAGATTAGGAAAATAATTATTTTTTTTCCTCTTAAACTTAACTTTAGGGCCTCAGCCTCTATCTCCAACTCACATCCTCTCCTGCAGATACATGAAGTGAAGTGAAAGTGAAAGCTGCTCAGTCATTTCCAACTCTTTGTGACCCCATGGACTATATAGTCCATGGAATTATCCAGGCCAGAATACTGGAGTGGGTAGCCAGTCCCTTCTTCAGGGACCTTCCTGACCCATGGATCGAACCCAGGTTCCCCACATTGCAGGCAGATTCTATACCCTCTGAGCCACAAGGGAAGCCCTATAACTCTCTTAGACTACAACTCTAGGGCCTCAGTCTCTATCTCCTATTCACATTCTCTCCTGCAGATACATGGTGGTCTCTAATATTACTGAGGGCTGAATTATACACATAAGTGAGTTTCCTATTTTATTGAAGTGTTCTCTCAAGTACCAAAATTCTACCATTTGAATAATTTTTATGTAATATACCATATTTTTGTGTATAAAATGAAATGTACGTTATTAAGGAGGATCTTTCAGTTTCAAGGGAAATTCTATGACTTTATATACAGATTTCACTTGATGAATATGGTGAGTAAATCTAGTGGCTTCTTTGAGTTGTAAAATCCCTTTATGATATTTTTTGGTTTGATGTTCTGACTGAAAAATACAATAATACAAGTGTTTTAATGGACAGCGGCCTCATTATTTAAGAAAAAAACCCTTTGAAGCTTTTCAGTCATCCAGTTTAGTTCACAGGGTGAAATTCCAAGATTATGAACCATAGGAGAGAAAGATCTGATGTTAGGTGGAAGAAGAAGACATAAAGAGTGAATGTGTCTAGGGGTCGATGTGTATGGAGTGGGATGGAGAGACAGGCCTGTCAAGCCAAATGACTGTTGGAGGTTGCTGTGAGCATAAGTGTGAAAGTCGCTCAGTTGTGTCCACCTCTTTGTGACCCCATGGATTATACATGAAGTCTGGACTTCTCCAGGCTGGAATACTGAAGTGGGTAGCCATTCCCTTCTCCAGGGTATTTTCCCAAACCAGGGATCAAACTCAGGTCTCCTGCATTGCAGGTGGATTCTTTATCAGCTGAAACATAAGGGAAGCTGTGAGTATAATGGGTTGGGATATTTGGCAAAAGCTGTAGGAAAGACATCATATTTAAACATTCTCAGTTTTCAGTTATGTGGCGAGTTGACCATGTACTTCAATCCTGTACATTCAAGTTCAGCCCTTGCTCTGTTTGCCATTTTGTCAGATTCCAGAAATAGTTAAACTGTTCTTGCCCAAACCACAGAGCAGCAGCTCTAATTTATAGCTGCAACTTACAAATGACTGCACCATATGCTGCCATTCTGAAGATCTTCCAGATATAAGCAGAGATGCCATTGGTTAAAGAAGAGAGGGGCTAAATTATTAGGTAAATTGATTGGAATTAATATTAGCCTGATTAAGTCTGAACTTAATCTACTTTCAACATTCTCATTTTGGTTCTTTTCAAAATCCAATTAACTTATACAGCTGATTAGCATTTGTTAGTTCTGATTTTACAGCCTGCAAATTTCTCCCACCATTGCTTTCTCTTTCATTTTCATGACTTTAATCCAAATATTACAAAGAGGTCTGATGAAGTATGTGCATATTAGTCAGTTTAAAACCTGAAAATTGCACATACAGCTATCATTAGTTATGTTTTCAGAAGCAAACTGGCATGCTTAAAACAGACAAGCAGGAGCCACAAAAGCAAATGTGGGTGTCAAACCTGATGACAAAAAAGTATATAGAAACAACATGCTTATCAAATCTAAATATTTCCTTTTTTAAATTTTCTGATGATACACACATAAACAATAAACACTACAGTATAATGATGCTTTTCCCTGGAGAGAACCAAGAAAATAGACCATGTATTAGGAAACTGACCTCTTTCCATTTTCTTTTGGAAAGACTTTATAAGACTAAATGATCGTTTTATCTGATATTTCCAAAGTAATGCCAAGCTCATAGTATCTATAAGAATAAATGACAATGCCATGTACTTCCTATGAAGTTACTATGGGAACCTGAGATCCTCTTTTAAAAATTACATTAAATGGTTTAAGTTTAGGGATAAATCCATGGCATAAAATATAGTTTTCTACTAGGCTGACAGACTGAAGACCCTGAGCAAACTTCCAAGCAGAAATAACTAGACAAGTAAGGAAACTGCAGAGATCTCAAACTTAGTGAGACTAGTAATTCCCAGAGGTACTAGTAATTCCCAGCAGGACAATTACCTCTCAGCCTGTGAGTTTCTCTGTATACATTGAGTTTATGCCTTTTTAACTTCATGAAGCATGAGGAACAAGAGATACATTAGAGAGTTTGTCAAAGTGGAAACACAACAGAAGACTCCAGGAAAAAAAAAAAAACAAACCTAGGACATGAAAGATTATATCCCTTTTCTAAAAAAGCATGCTTCTCTTGACCCTTGCAGGAAGTGGAAGGAAAAAATAATTTCTGCTGGGAATGTCTACTGACAATACTCTCTTCACGTGTGTTTTTGGTCCAAATCCTTGTTACCTGTTGCCTAAGAAACACTGGTTATTTAAGGACTTTTCTTTGATCCATGTAAACAATCTAAGAAGAAAAATATCAGTTTATTCATAGCAATAGAGCTATAAGAGAACTGTGGTGAAACTGTTAAAATAGTGAACCTTAATACTTGACCTTTTAACCTAGTGAACCTTAGTACTTGAGTTATTCAGCTCTGTCTGCAGGTCCTGGACCTTGGATTGATTGGCCAGGTCACAGTTAATTGGACCAAGACTGGATATCTGAGTTGAAACTGAGTCAAAGCTAATTTCCCTCTAGGCATTTGTAATTAGAATACCAAGATTCAAAGTGATATTTATAGACACTTCACTTGGAAGATTATACAGAACTGGAACTAGAGACACTGTTTTAAAGAAAGTTTTCACTTTCATCTCAGGTTCAAAGGATTTGTCAACAAAATAAGTCACTCATTATATATAAACAAATAATGCCAATATTGCTAACATTCGTTGGATCATCCAAAAAGCAAGAGAGTCCAGAAAAAAACATCTAATTCTGCTTTATTGAATATGGCAAAGCCTTTGATTGTGTGGATCACAAAAATCTGGAAAATTCTTAAAGAGATTGGAATACAAGACCACCTGACCTGCTTACTGAGAAATCTGTATGCAGGTCAAGAAGCAACAGTTAGAACAGGACATGGAACAACAGACTGGTTCCAAATCAGGAAAGGAGTACTTCAAGGTTGTATATTGTCACCCAGCTTATTTAACCTATGTGCAGAGTACATTATGCAAAATTCTGGGCTGGATGAAGCACAAGCTGGAATCAAGTTTGCCAGGAGAAGTATCAATAACCTCAGATAAAGAGATGACACCACCTTTATGGCAGAAATTGAAGAATAACTAAAGAGCATCTTGAAAATGAAAGAGGAGAGTGAAAAAGTTGGCTTAAAACTCAACATTCAGAAAACTAAGATCACAGCATCTGGTCCCATCACTTCATGGCAAATAGATGGGGAAACAGTGGCTGACTTTATTTTTATGGGCTCCAAAATCACTGCAGATGGTGATTGCAGCCATGAAATTAAAAGATGCTTGCTCCTTCGAAGAAAAGCTATGACCAACCTAGACAGGATATTAAAAAGCAGAGACATTACTTTGCCAACAAAGGTCTGTCTCATCAAAGCTTTGGTTTTTCCAGTAGTCATGTATAGATGTAAGAGTTGGACTATAAAGAAAGCTGAGCACTGAAAAATTGATGCTTTTGAATTGTGGTGCAGGAGAAGACTCTTGAGAGTCCCTTGGACTGTAAGGAGATCCAACCAGTCAATCCTAAAGGAAATGAGTTCTGAATATTCATTGGAAAGACTGATGCTGAAACTCCAGTACTATGGCCACCTGATGTGAAGAGCTGACTCATTGGGAAAGACCATGATGCTGGGAAAGACTGAAGGCAGGAGGAAAAGGGGAAGGCAGAGGATGAGATGGTTTGATGCCATCACTGACTTGAGGGACATGAGTTTGAGTAAGCTCTGGGAGTTGGTGATGGACAGGGAAGCCTTGTGTGCTTCAGTCCATGGAATCATGAAGAGCCGGACACGACTGAGCAATTGAACTGTTCTGACCAATATTTGTTAGAGAATTATCTAGCTTACCTTCAATATACTAACATTAAAAGAAAAGAGAAATAGAAGTACCAGAGCAGCAGGATAACCAAATTGGGTTTTGACCAATATCTAGACTTAAACACTGCTGGGAAGTTCTGTGACACAGCACATTTGGAGTCCCAACTGGGAAAAGTTCCCAGGCAGTGCTTCTGCCCCATGGTTGAGACTTCAGATTGTAGTCCCTGGGTTCCTGCTTAGAATCCCCAGGCTGCAAACTGATATATCATCATCACTTTGCAGCCAAATTGCAGCTCTCATATTATGTTAACCCTACTTGTTCTGTGTTGTAAAACTTGGAATGTTGTTAAGCATAGGGTATTGTTGACTGGACTCCCTCTAGGGGCTCAGATAGGGGCTCTATGGTGCTGTAATTCTTGCACTCATAGTAGGCAGTCATGGCACTCACAGTCAGGGCAGTGTCTAGGCAGGTTAGAAACATGGTCAGAGGCCTGCTTTACTTTGTCTCTGAAAACTAAATAAGACTATCTAGTTTCCCTAAAATACGTGAACCATGAACTTCCAGATGTTCAAGCTGGTTTTAGAAAAGTCAGAGGAACCAAAGATCAAATTACCAACATTCACTGGATCATGGAAAAAGCAAGAGAGTTCCAGAAAAACATCTATTTCTGCTTTATTGACTATGCCAAAGCCTTTGACTGTGTGAATCACAATAAACTGTGGAAAATTCTGAAAGAGATGGGAATACCAGACCACCTGACCTGCCTCTTGAGAAACCTGTGTGCAGGTCAGTAAGCAGTAGTTAGAACTGGACATGGAACAACAGACTGGTTCCAAATAGGAAAGGAGTATGTCAAGGCTGTATATTGTCACCCTGATTATTTAACTTCTATGCAGAGTACATCATGAGAAACTCTGGGCTGGAAGAATCACAAGCTGGAATCAAGCTTGCCAGGAAAAATATCAATAACCTCAGATATGCAGATGACACCACCCTTATGCAGAAAGTGAAGAAGAACTAAAGAGCTTCTTGATGAAAATGAAAGAGGAGAGTGAAAAAGTTGGCTTAAAGCTCAACATTCAGAAAACGAAGATCATGGCATCCGGTCCCATCACTTCATGGCAAATAGATGGGGAAACAGTGGAAACAGTGGTTGACTTTATTTTGGGGGGCTCCAAAATCACTGCAGATGGTGATTGTGCCATGAAATTAAAAGACACTTACTCCTTGGAAGGAAAGTTATGACCAACCTAGACAGCATATTAAAAAGCAGAGACATTACTTTGCCAACAAAGGTCCGTCTAGTCAAGGCTATGATTTTTCCAGTGGTCATGTATGGATGTCAGAGTTGGCCTATAAATAAAGCTGAGCACAAGAAGAATTGATGCTTTTGAACTGTGGTGTTGGAGAAGACTCTTGAGAGTCCCTTGGACTACCAGGAGATCAAACCAGTCCATCCTAAAAGAGATCAGTCTTGGGTGTTAATTGGTAGGACTGATTTTGGGGCTGAAACTCCAACACTTTGGCCAACTGATGCGAAGTGCTGACTCATTTGAAAAGACCCTGATGCTGGGAAAGAAAAGAGTTGAACACAACTGAGCCACTGAACTGAACTGAACAGATACTTCATAAGAAGTACAGTAGAAATTGTGCAGAAATGTATAAGAAGAGAAAGCATATGTGAGGAAAAAGAAGACAATAGGACATATAGGTGAGTTTTCAGTTTCTACTTTATCCCCCCATGAGAAACTTGCATCCTTCAAACAAATTCCCCTTTACTAATTAAAGCAAATTTGAGTGGACTTCTAACCCTTCAAGTCAAATGGCCCCAGAATATTAATGTTAATTAACTTCAGGCCTCTTACCTTATAGATGGAGAAACTGAGACCTAAGAGGATAAATGACAGCATAGTAACTTATTCTTAACTGAGTTCCAGGATCCCTAGTTCCCCAAGTATTTTATCTACTATCTCTTGCTGTTTAACTCTTCAAGACAAGTTGCTGTTCCATCCTTATTTTACCACTGGTAAAGATATTGAGTCCACTGTCTAATCAATATTGAAAAAACTAATTACCAATTTATGCAATCATTAGAAGCTGTCTAAGGAATTCATTTTTCATAGCAGATAAATGAAGAAAGAAAGAGACAGAATATTGACAACTTAGAAAACACTATTAGTAACACAGGGACTAAAAAGAGTATATTCCTAGTCAATAAACAGTAACTCTCTGTTACAGCCAATCTATGGCTATGTGGATGTACTTCACTGAATTTATTCATTTCATCTGTCTTCATGATGAATAGTGCAGTGGGTTGAAACAACTGGCAAGAAACTTCAGAGTCTATCAGCTGTTGCCTGTTTGTTTTCCATGACAGGATGTGGACAAAGAATTGTTACCTCAGTGGATCTAATTCTGTAGAAGCGCAGAGATTACTACTTCACACAAAGAAGTACCTACCTCAGGCTTCTCAGTTGGATGCTTTTATATATTACATCAATTAAATGACCTTGAATGAACTTACTGCTTCATAATGTATTTCTTTACTGAACTGATCAAGTACTTACTACAGTGATCAAATAATTACTAACAGTTTCATCACTGCAGTTCAGAAAAGAAATACATTACATCACAGTAAGTCCATTCAAGGTCATTTAATTGATGTAATATATAAAAGCATCCAATTGAGAAGCCTGAGGTAGGTACTTTGTGTCAAGTAGTAATCACTGTACTTTGTACAGACCTGGGTCCAATGAGGTCAATGATTCTTTGTCTACAACCTGTCATGTAAAACAAAGTGGGCAATAGCTGATAGACTGTGTATTTTGTTGCCAGTTGTTGCTACCCAGTGCACTATTCACTGTGAAGACAGACAAAATGAATGAATTCTGTGAGGCACACTGTGAATTTACCAAATATTTACTGGAGTGATCAAATATTTATTAACAGTTTTATCATAGATGGATACAAATAAATCTAGTGAATTATATCTACCCTCCCATAATAAGAGTTTATTTTCTTTGGTAGACATTTGGAATCCAAAAATTCAGAGAGAGAACAAACAAACCAAGAATCTACAAGACTTCAATAGCAAACAAACTTAAATGATTCTCACCAAGATTACCTTTACTATTAAGGGGAATCACTGGCTTGAAGAATCAGCTGATTCATTTGTTCATTTTCTTAAAGAACATTAAGACTGAACTTAACCCTACCCAAGACCTGGCAGACAGACCTTCATGAGTTGTTGTGTTTTTTCTTTTTTGTTTGTTTTGTTTTCAGTTCACACACTTTAATTGAGAGTATATACCGTATCAGGCAATGTTTGGGAAAAAGGCTTGAGAAATACCGGTAAATAAAGCATATCCCTGCTTTCATGGAGAACAATCTAAGTAGCTTAATATCATCCGTTTGTGGTGCTAGTGGTAAAGAACCCACCTGCCAATGCAGGAAACATGAGATGCTAGTTTGACTCCTGGGTCAGAAAGATCCCCTTGAGAAGGGCATGGCAACACACTCCAGTATTCTTGCCTGGAAAATCTCCTGGACACAGGAGGCTGGCGGGTTACAGTCCATAGGGTTGCAAAGAGCCGGACATGACACTGAAGTAATTTAGCATGTGTACATTTGCTAAATGTTTGCCTTGGCTTCCCAACCTACCCAGAATGAAGTCCAAACTTCTTATCATGTCTGTAAAGTTTGAGGTGAAATGGCTCTTGCCTGCATCTACTGTTTTTTCACCCAAATCAATGATACTGCCCTTGGTCTTCCTGAGACAAGCCAAACACTATTAATTTCCTTTCTACTTAACTCTCATATGCCTGGAACTCCTTGCTCACATCTTTGAAGGGCTGGCTCTTCCTGCTTTCACAGCTTGAATATCATTGCTTCAGAAACAGTATTACTAATCACATCATTTAAAAATAAAAACAAAACATCTATCTCCAAGTCTTTCTGTGATTTTTTTCTCTCTAATGCAGCCAAAATTACCTTGTTTCAAATAGTTCAACTACTTGGTTGTTTATACTGTCTCTTCTCCCTTCATAGATTCTAAGTTCTGAAAAAGCAAGTATATATGTATATATATATATGTTCTTTCTTATTCACTGGCTTATTGCCAGCCTTTAAAATGATGCTTGGAATTTATTGAACTGTCACAAAATATACTGTAGAATATAAATAAATAAATTAGTGAATTTATATTTATACATGGTTTTCTTAGTTTAAAATATCAAACCAATTTTTTCAAAGAATTAATTATTTCACTCAGCATTAATGCATTGCTAAAAGTTATTCCAGATGGGAACAAACTAAGTTTCTCTAATTGACAGACTGATAAAGAGGCAAAAATAAGAGAAAAGACTCATTTCTGAGTGACTTGATGTCATCTAATCTTTTTCTTTTTTTAGCTTATAAATTGCATGATTATTAGAATTATGCCTACATATATAATAGACTTTCTTTCCATGTGCTTTGAGATATATTTAATTCAGGATTATAAATCACATAGGGAAATGATTTGTGTAAATTTAGAATCCATTAGCATGTAATACATTATTTTCCTTACTATTCAAGCAATGTAATAAGTCAAATGGATCAAGTTGGTAAGGAACAGAAAAAAAAGAAAGAAGAAAGGAAAGCAATTTGCTAATAATCTCATTGCTGTGTTGATAAATAACCAGAAATGGATAGGTTCCAGGGTGCGGAAATCTTGTTACCATCATTGTAACTCAAACTGAGTACAGGAGACCAGTCTTTCCTTTTTAGCAATAAATAGTAGACTTTATGCCTCAGCTTATAGTCATCTTGCTGATGACACTGGGTAAAATGCATTTGATTAACATAAAAACAACTTTTATTAACTACTCTAAAAGTCCTACTGCCATTTAATTATTTTAATTATTGGAAATGCCAAGTAACCTGTTGATGGAAACGAGGTGCAAGTAGGATAGTAAAGAGTCACACTATCTTCAAACCCTGATTCTGCCACTTGGCACCTTTGAGAGATTGTCTAATTTATCTAGACTCTTGAAAGGTTGTTTTTCCCAATATGAATTGGAATAAATAATTTCTATATGACATAGTTGTAATGAAGTTAAAGATGGTGCATATAGCTTTCATCTTTTCCATATACACACCTAGGAGTAGAATTGCTAACTTTGTCTTTAGTTTTTAAAGGAACCTCCATACTGTTCTCCATAGAAGCTGTACCAATTTATATTCCCATCAACAGTGGAGGAGGGTTCCCTTACATTTTTTTAATGATGGCCATTCTGACCAGTGTGTGGTGGTACCTCACTGTAATTTTGATTTTAGTACAAATACATGCATGCTCAGTGGTGTTCAACTCTTTTGTAACCCCATGGACTGTAGCCCACCAGGCTCCTCTACCCATGGGATTTCCCAGGCAAAAATACTGAAGTGGGTTACCATTTCCTTCTCCAAGGGATCTTCCCAAACCAGAGATTGAATCAGAATCTCCTGCATTGTGGGCAGATTCTTTACCACTAGTGCCACCTGGAAAGTTTTGATTTGCATTTCTCTAATGATTAGTGTAGCTTCCCTGGTGGCTCAGGTGGTAAAGAGTCTTCCTGCAGTGCAGGAGACCAGGGTTTGATCCCTGGGTTGGGAAGATTCCCCTGGAGAAGGAAATGGCAACCCACTCCAGTATTCTTGCCTGGAAAATCCCATGGATGAAGAAGCCTGGTGGGCTGCAGTCCATGGGGTCGCTGAGTCAGACACATGATTAGTGATGTTGAATGTCTTTTAATGGGCCTCTTGTCTATCTGCACGTCTTTAGAGAAAGGTCTATTTAGGACTTCTGCCCATTTTTTATTGGATTGTTTGTTGTATTTGATGTTGAGCTGCATGAATTTTTTGTATATTTTGGAGATTAAACTCTTGTCAGTTGCTTAATTTACAAATATTTTATCCCAACCTGAGGGCTGTCTTTTTGTCTTGCTAATGTTTTTTTTCTTTTCTTTTCTTTTTCTTTCTTTCTTTCTTTTCTTTTTTTTCTTTTTTTTTTTTTTTTGCTGTCAAAAGCTATTAAGTTTAATGAGGTTCCATTTGTTCATTTTTGTTTTTATTTTCAAAGCTCAACATTCAGAAAACTAAGATCATGGCATTCGGTCCCATCACTTTATGGCAAATAGATGGGGAAACAGTGGAAACAGTGTCAGACTTTATTTTTGGGGGCTCCAAAATCACTGCAGATGGTGATTGCAGCCATGAAATTAAAAGACGCTTACTCCTTAAAAGGAAAGTTATGACCAACATAGACAGCATATTAAAAAAACAGAGACATTACTTTGCCAACAAAGGTCCATCTAGTCAAGGCTATGATTTTTCCAGTGGTCATGTATGGATGTGAGAGTTGGACTATAAAGAAAGCTGAGCACAGAAGAATTGATGTTTTTGAACTGTGGTGTTGGAGAAGACTCTTGAGAGTCCCTTGGACTGCAAGGAGATCCAACCAGTCCATCCTAAAGGAGATCAGTCCTGGGTGTTCATTGGAAGAACTGATGTTGAAGCCGAAACTCCAATACTTTGTCCACCTGATGGGAAGAGCTGACTCATTTGAAAAGACCCTGATGCTGGAAAAGATTGAGGGTAGGATTAGAAGGGGACGACAGAGGATAAGATGACTGGATGGCATCACCAACTCAATGGATATGGGTTTGGGTGGATTTTGGGAGTTGGTGATGGACAGGGAGGCCTGGCATGCTGCGGTTCATGGGGATGCAAAGAGTCGGACATGACTGAGCGACTGAACTGAACTCTAAGAGGTGAGGATCAAAAAAGATTTTGCTGTGATGTATGTCAAAGAGTGTTCTGCCTATGTTTTCCTCAAAGCGTTTTATAGTTTCTGGCCTTAAATTCAAGTCTTTAATCCATCTTGAGTTTATTTTTTGAACAGTGTTAGGGAGTTTTTGTTTTTCTGTTATTGAACTGTATGAGCTATTTGTATAATATATTTTGGATAGTAACCTCTTGCTGGTTGCATTATTTGCAAATATTTTCACCAATTCCATAGGTAACTTTTTTTCATTTTACAGGATGGTTTCCTTTGTGGTACAAAAGTTTCCTTAAAAACCTAAACATATAGCCATCATATGATCTAGCAATTTCATTCCTGGGCATATATCCATAAAAGATGAAAACTCTAATTTTAAAAGATTCACATATTCCAATGTTAATAGCAGCACTATATACAATAGGTAAGACATGGAAACAACTCAGGTTTCCATCAATAGAAGATTGGCTTAAAAAGATGAGGTAATATAATGACATTTTCAGTTCAGTTCAGTTCAGTCACTCAGCCCTGTCTAACTCTTTGCGACCCCATGAACCGCAGCACTCCATGACTCTCTGTCCATCATCAACTCCCAGAATCCACCCAAACCCATGTCCATTGAGTCAGTGATGCCATCCAACCATCTCATCCTCTGTCGTCCCCTTCTCCTCCTGCCCTCAATCTTTCCTAGCATCAGGGTCTTTTCAAATGAGTCAGCTCTTCGCATCAGGTGGACAAAGTATTGGAGTTTCGGCTTCAACATCAGTCCTTCCAATGAACACCCAGGACTGTTTTCCTTTAGGATGGACTGGTTGGATTTCCTTGCAGTCTGAGGGACTCTCAAGAGTCTTCTCCAACATCACAGTTCAAAAGCATCAATTTTCAGTGCTCAGCTTTCTTTATAGTCTAACTCTCACATCCATATATTTTACTCAGCCATAAAAACAGAATAAAATACTGACATTTGCAGCAACATGGATGGATCCAGAGAATATCATACTAAGTGAAAAATGTCAAACAGAAAAAAAAAAAAACCCAAAAAACAATATTATATGATATACTTATGTGTGAAATCTAAACAAATAATACAAAATAAATCTATACACAATATAGAAACAAACTCACATTGAAAACAAGCTTAATGATTACAAATTGAAAAGTGAGGTGGGGATGAACAAATAAGGAGAATAGGATTAACAAATTCAAACTACTATGCATAAAATAGATAAACAACAAGAATTTACTGTATAGCACTGGGAACTATATCAGTATCTTGTAATAACTTATAGTGGAAACTTATCTGAAAAAGAAATATGTATGAATCACTACTGTATACCTGAAATGAGCACAATATTGTAAATCAACTATTTTTAATGTTTTTGGAAAGGTAATACATATAGTATGTCTGATACATCATGAGCACTGAATAAATAATCTTTTTATGTCTTGTCCAAGTCTGTCAATCTTCTGGTGACAAAGTATATCTTCAAACTTTATAATCCAGCTTCCTTATCTGCACTAAAATATTTATCCTAAAATGTCTTTTTAATCAATTAATTCTGCTGGCCAAAGATGATCTAGATACTCTCTGTTGGATATAGGAGGAGCTCAGATTCTTTACAATAATATTTGAGCTCTTCATGTTGTGATTCCATCATGTGCTTTTAGCCTCAAACCTCAATGCCAGGCTTAAAGTAACATGGTTTCCTTTTTTCAATTATGGCTATCACTCTTTCAGCCTTATTCACCTTCTACCCACTAGTTTCCAATAATGAATTTAAGATCAAAATTCTAAAATCAGTATTCAGATCTCTTTGTCCTAGAGACCTGGGGTTAATCAAAACCACTGCCTGATGACACAGTCCATTTGTAGTATCTCTGTAGGATAACGAGTTTATTTTTCTGTCCCTGAAATTTCCTTCCATTTAGAGATTTACACTGAATGGTGGATTTCTTCTCAAATTCTTTTTTCTTGACAATAACTTTTAAAAATAATTTTTATGGTATAGTATAAAACTCTGAATGCATCATTTCAGTGAACAGCAAGAAGAGATAAGAAGGCCTTCTTAAATGAACAATGTAAAGAAGTAGAGGAAAACAATAGAATGGGAAAGACTAGAGATCTCTTCAAGAAAATAAGTTACCAAGGGAATTTTCATGCAAGGATGGGCATGATAAAGGACAGAAATGATAAGGACGTAACAGAAGCAGAAAAGATTAATAAGAGGTGGTAAGAATACACAAAAGAACTGTACAAAAACAGTTGACTGGGATAACCATGATGGTGTGGTCACTCACCTAGAGCCAAACATGCTGGAGTGTGAAGTCAACTGGGCCTTACAAATATTACTCAAACAAAGCTAGTGGAGGTGATGGAATTCCAAGTGAACTATTTAAAAACCTAAAAGAAGTTTCTTTTAAAGTGCTGGATTCAATATGTCAGCAAATTTGGAAAATTCAGCAGTGAACACAGGAATGGAAAATGTTAGTTTTCATCCTGATTCCAAAGAAGGGCTGTTTCAAAGAATATTCAAACTTCTGCACAACTGCACTCATTTCAAATGCTAGTAAGGTTATGTTCAAAATCCTTCAAGCTAGGTTTCAACAGCACATGAACTGAGAACTTCCAGATGTACAAACTGAGTTTATAAATGGCAGAAACACCAGAGATCAAATG
This sequence comes from Bos taurus, assembly GCF_002263795.3. Lineage (NCBI taxonomy): Eukaryota > Metazoa > Chordata > Mammalia > Artiodactyla > Bovidae > Bos > Bos taurus. The sequence goes on along the minus strand of NC_037338.1, from coordinate 54,154,516 downwards.
GCCAGCATTTGTTGGGTCATAGAGAACACAAGGGAATTCCAAAAAAAAGAATATCTACTTCTGATTCTTTGACTATGCTAAAGCTTTGACTGCATGGATTACAACAAACTGTGGAATTTTCTTAAAGAGTTGGGAATACCAGGCCACCTTACCTGGCTTCTTAGAAACTTGGATGCAATTCAAGAAGCAACAGTTAGAAACAGACATGAAACAATTGACAGGTTCAAAATTTGGGAAAAGAATATGACAAGGCTGTTTGTCATCCTGTTCATTTAACATATACAGAGTGCATCATGCAATATGCCAGGCTGAATGACTCACAAACTGGAATCAAGATTGCTGGGAGAAATATCAACAGGCTTAGATATGAAGATGATATCATTCTAATGGAAAAAAAGTGAAGAGGAAATAAAGAGCCTCTTGATGAGGGTAAAAGATGACAGTGAAAAACCTGACTCAAAACACAACATTAAAAAAACTAAGATCGTGGCATCTGGTCACATCACTTCAGGGTGAATAGAAGGGGAAAAAGGGGAACCAGTGACAGATTTTATATTCCTGGGTTCCAAAATCACTGCACATGGTGACTGCAGCATGAAATTAAAAGACGATTGCTCCTTTGAAGAAAACCTATGACAAACCTAGACAACATATTAAAAAAGTAGAGACATCACTTTCTGACAAAGACCCATATTCAAAGCTACGGTTTTTCCAGTATTCATGGACCATAAAGAAGGCTGAGCACCAAAGAATTCATACTTTTGAACTGTGATGCTGGAGAAGACTCTTGAGAGTCCCTTTTACTGCAAGGAGATTGAACCAGTCAATCCTAAAGGACATTAACTCTGAATACTCAGTGGAAGCACTGATGCTGAAACTGAAGGTCCAGTATTTTGGCCACCTGATGTGAAGAGCCAATTCATTGGAAAAGACTCTAATGCTGGGAAATATTGAAAGAAAAAGAGGAGGGTGGCAGAGGATGGGATAGTTAGATAGCATCACCAACTCAGTGGACATGAACGTGAGCAAACTCTGGGAGCTAGTAAAAGACAGTGAAGCATGGCGTGGGGTCACAGAGTTGGAGATGACTTAGCAACTGAATAACAAAAGCGTTAAGAATTGTAATTGGAGTTAACAAATCTGAATTTGGATATAATAGTGCTTGCAATTTATGTTGACTTGAGGATGCTAGCACTTTTATGTCAGTTTTATAATTTACAAGGTCTTCCCTGGTGGATCAGTGATAAAGAATCCTCCTGCCTATGCAGGAGATGTGGGTTTGATCCCTGGGTCAGGAAGATCTCCTGGAGAAAAAAATGGCAACCCACTCCAGTATTCTTGCCTGGGAAATCCCATGGACAGAGGTGTCTTGCAGTCTACAGTCAATATAGTGTCAAAGAGTTGGACATGTCACAGGGATTAAACAATAACAGCATAATTTACAAAGTAAAATGAATCTAATAGATAATTTAGAGTGCCTAAGTACATACAAAGCACATGTCAGTATCTTTTCCAATAAGACATGATATATTATTTCTCTACTTTTATATAAGGAAGATTAAGTTTATTCTACTATGTAATCATTCTTCTGTTTTTATACTTGGCTTTAGTCTATATTATAATATATGTATATCAGATCATCCTTTTTTCTTTTATTAACTTAATAAGAGTCAATATATTAAGTGAATATAATGCTGTTGTAAGTTATCACCAGAACTTTCCAGTTTTTATTTTATATTAGAGTATTATTGATTAGAAATATTGTATCAGTTTAAGATGTACAGCAAAATGATTCAGTTGTATGTACACATGTATCAATTCTTTTTCAAATTCTTTTGCTATTTAGATTGCCCAATCTTATTGGGCAGATTTCCCTGTGCTATAATCAATAGTAGGTACTTGTTGATTATCAATTTTTAAAATATAGCAGTGGGTACATGTCAATATCAAACTACCAATTTATCCCTCCCCCCTGGTAACCATAAGTTCATTCTCTACCTTTGTGAATCTTTCCATCTGTAAATACGTATATTTGTATCAATTTTTTAGACTCTGCATATAAGCGATATCATATTATATGTGTCTTTCTCAATCTGACGTACTTCACTTTGTATGATAACATTTAGGTCCACTCATGTTGTTACAAATGCATTATTTTATTATTCTTAATCACTGACTAATACTCTATTTACATATTTTCTACATCTTCTTTATCCATTCATCTATAGATGGATGTTTAGGTTGCTTGCATGTCTTGGCTATTATAAACACCATTGTGCTGTACACTGGGGTGTGTTTATCCTTTCAAATCATGTTTTTCTCCATATATTGACAACAAATGGGATTGCTGGTTTATAAAGTAACTCTATTTTTAATATTTTGAGGAAACTCCATACTGTTTTCCATAGTGGCTGGACCAGTTTACATTCTGACTAATAGCGTAGGAGGGCTCCCTATTTTTCACAACCTCTCCAGCATTCACTGTTTGTAGACTTTTTGATGATGGCCATTCTGACCAGTGTGAGGTGATATCTCATTTTCATTTTGATTTGCATTTCTCTAATAATTAGCTATGTTGCAAATCTTTTCATGTGTCTCTTGGCCATCTGTATGTCTCCTTTAAAGAAATGTCTATTTTAGTCTTCTGGTCATTTGTTAATTGTTTTTATATTGAGCCATTTAATCTTTGTCAGCAATTCAAATCAAATTATCAATGCATTTTTCATAGAACTAGAACAAAATATTTTTAAATTTCATGGAGATATTAAAGGTCCTAAATAGCCAAAGCAATCTTGAGACAGAAAAATGGAGCTGAAGGAGCAGCCTCCCTGACTTCAGACTATACTACAAAGCTACAGTTATCAGAATAGTATGGGACTGGCACAAAAGTAGAAATATATATAAATGGAACAGGATAAAAAGTTCAGAAACAAACCCACATACCTATGGTTAATTAATCTATGACAAAAGAAGAAAGACTGTACAACAAAGAAAAGACAGTTTATTCAATAAATGGTGCAGGGAAAACAGAACAACTACATGTAAAAAGATGCATGAGACAGGGTGCTTAGGGCTGGTAAACTGGGATGACCCTGAGGGATGGGATGGGGAGAGAGGTAGGAGAGAGATTCAGGATGGGGAACACATGTACACCCATGGCTGATTCATGTGAATGTATGGCAAAAACCACCACAATATTGTAAAATAATTAGACTCCAATTAAAATAAATTTTAAAAAAGTATTGCAGAAAAAAAAATGAAATTAGGACATTTGTTACGCAATCCACAAAAATAAACTCAAAATGAATTAAAGACCAAAGGTAAGACTGGATATTATATAACTCAGAGTAAAATGTGGAATGCTTTTTGATATCTCGATAATAACTTTGTTGTTTTGTCCCCTAGGGTAATGGAAATAAAAATGAAAATGAACAAATGGGGCCTAAATAAACTCAAGATTTTGCATGGTAAAGGAAACCATAAAGAAAATCAAAGACAACCCAGAGGATGGGAGAAATAACTTGCAAACCTTCTGACAGGGATTAATCTCATCAGATTTCTTACATTGAGCAGCTATTTTCAGTGAGTTTGCACAAGTTTTCAAAAGGGCTGTGGATGAATTGGCTGGAAGAATCCTCCTCTATCAGCATATCTACTGCATCGTACTAAATTTTCAAAGCATTTTGCCAAACTTAGCATTTATTATCCTAATGATGTTGATGTGAATGATATGACAACATAAGGCATGGAACACATAGTTCTTCACAGGATAACTTACATTAATTCAAGAAGTTCCTACCTAAACTGCTGGTGTATGTGTGTCAGGGGACCTCAAAGAGTTTTCCTAGACCTGAAATAAATAATAATAACTCTTCAGTAAGCCTTGATTTTGCATCACTATAATGAGTTTATAAAATATATGCTTTCAGTACCTCCATTTAAGTAAATCCTTATAAGCATTAGAATCATCTGGTTAATTATTCATTATTATCCATGAGGCAAAATCATGGCTACTACTTGAGTACCTTCTTTGTCTCCCACCTTTCAAATTAATGGAAAGTAGTTTTCTTAAAGCCAGAATTAAAGTATGAATAATCTTTTTCTCACATTTCATCTTTTACTCATGAAAAATTAATTTATTTTCTATTCTTTATGTTAAGCTAGAAATGAAATGAAGCAGAGCTTCATGTGTCCCTAGTTGTTGATCATGGCATTTTTTTCAGATGCTACAGTCTTCCAAGAATACATCAATTTTGCTTCAGAGTAATGGGAAAAAACTCAAACCTCTCAGTTGCTTTGTTGTTTAGTGTCTTAAGAGTGTTATTTCTTCTACTTTGACAATGAACTGACCAATTGCCAGGTGATAATGCAACTGCTGACAGTGGCCGAGATCAAACACTTATACCTCTGTCAAGATTGTCTCTGGTATAGGAACTGCAGCCATTAGAGTCGTGTCACCAATAAAGACACAAAAGACAATGACAATGTAGCCAAAGAATCTTTAAGTTAGAAAAAATGAAAAGATGAAAACTCAGATCCTGTAGTAACCAGGAGAATAAAAGTTCTGGAGAAGAGAGATGACAATGTGAATAAAGCAGTTACGATGATGGTGATGGTGGTGATAATATTGTACTAATCATTATCAGCATCATAAGTTATGATTAAATTAGAAAATAATTGAAGAAATACTATATTTAAAATCTTGGATGTATTTAACAGAATGGTGATAAATTACTGAAGAAAGACGTAGATTCTAGCAAGATGCCAGTACATGGAGTTACGTTTCTTTGAGACTGATTATGTAAAAAATGAAGCTAAGAGTTTGATTTGTGTTTTTGATAGCTGACTGGGACTTAAAAGGACAAGAATCAGAGTCCAGGACCTGACAAGTGTGGGAATCTGGCAAGATCATTCATTGAGTTTATATTCCTAAGAGATGTTAAAAAATTGAAATGAGCTAGAAGTAAGTCAGCCACTGCATGATTTTCTGATCTATTTCATGTCATTTTCACAACTAATAAAAATTTCAAGACTTGAAAAAAGAGTGAAATAATTTTAATTATGTAAGTCCTCTGACACTGAGAAAAGCAAAGGAAGGTAAGATCATTTAATACTCAAAATATCTATTCAAATTATCATTTATATATATATATATATATATGTAATTCACTAAGATAAAATAAAGATGATCAGATATGTGAAGAAAAAAGAAAATATTAAATATCAACAGAAAGAATTAAAAAAATAGTTTCACAAGACTAGATGTATTTTGTCAGACATATTTGATGTATTTTGCCAGACATATTTCAAAACAGACAAATTACATTTACTACAAATGTGCATGGAGTTAGAAGCTAAGCTTAAACTGTCAGCAGAAACCAAAAATAATTTTGGTAAAATCACCCAAATTATTTGGAAAAAGTAAAAATAGCAAAAATAAAATGACCCAAATTTACAAACTCAGTGGGCTAATTTAACACCCGATTAGATATAGCTGAAGGGTGACTAACAAAAGTCTCAAGCAAAATCATAGTTAAAAAAATATAAATATACTCTTTATAAGATGGCATAATTAAAGAAAGAATGCACAGCACAGAATTGGAGAATCTGACATAGAGAAGAAAAATAAATAAAAATTGTATAATTAAAATAGAAGAGCACAAATTCTGCCATTATTTGAAGATGATATATTCAGTTAAGTGGAAAAGCCAATAAAATCTACAAATATACTACAGTGTTTCATCATCTCTTTGGGCACAAAATCAATATACAAAACTAAGTGCAATTCTGTACTGGCTAAAATCAAAGAGAATGCATAATAGAAAATATATATGTTCACTCTAAGAGCATATAACATGAAAAGCAAAAGCTCTTAGAATGTATGGAAAAATTAGTGTTAAAATAGGCATACTATCTAAATCAATCTATAGATTTAGTATAATTCCATTAAAAATGCCCATGCCATTTTTCACAGAACTAGAATAAGTAATCCTAAAGTTTATATGATAACAACAAAAAGCCCCAAATTGCCTAAGTAATCTTCAGAAAGAAGACAAAAGCTGGAGATATCACTCTCTCGGATCTCAAACTATACTATAGTGCTAGAATAATCAAAACAACATAGTACTGGCACAAAGAAACAGACACAAAGATCAGTGGAGCAGAATAGAGAGCCCAGAAATAAACCCATGCAACTATAGTCAAGTAATCTATGATAGAAAGGAGGCAGAATTATACAGTGGAGAAAAGACAGTCTCTTCAATGCATGTTGTTTGGGAAGCTTGAAAGCTACATGTAAAAGGGTGAGATTAGAACATTTCCTCATACCATATATAAAAATAAACTTAAAATGGATTATAGACCTAAAGGTAAGACCAGAAATTGTAAAACTCCTAGAAGAGAACATAGGCTGTCCATGTCACTCTCTGACATAAACGATAGCAATGTTTTTTTTTTTCTCTAGATCTGTCTCCTAAGGCAGAAGAAATAAAAATAAACTTATGGGGCCTATTTAAGTTTAAAAACTTATACACAGCAAAGAAAATGATCAACAAAGCAAGAAAGCCTATGGAATGGGAGAAAATATTTGCAAATGATATGAATGACAAATGGTTAATATCTAAAGTATATAAGCAGCCCTCTAGCAACTCCATATCATGAAAAAAAAGAAAAAAAAAATGACCCAGTTCAAAAATGGGCAAACAACCTAAATAGACATTTTTGCAAAGAAGAAATACAAATGGCTAACAGGCATATGAAAAAATGCTCAATATCACTAATTATTACAAAAACGCAAATCAAAACAATGAAGTATCACCTTACACCTGTCAAAATGACTATCATCAAAAGTCATAAATAGCTAATGTTAGGAAGGATGTGGAAGAAAGGGAATCTTAGAACACTATTAATGGGAATGTAAATTAGTGCAGCATCTATGGAAAACATTATGAAGGTTCCTCAAAACACCAAAAAGAGAATTACCATATGATCTACCAATTCCACTCTTGGACACATATCTGGAAGAAAAAAAAAGGAAAAACTAAAAATTGAAAACCTGTATTATCAGAATATTAATGTCCTCTATGTTTTCATATCCATTGTCATTAGTTTACTTGCTATTCTCTTACTGTAAAATACATTGAAAAGGAAGTTGAAATATAGCAAATAAAAGATATCAAAATCACATGAAACTACACCTGAATTCTATTTATCTTCTTGGGGCTAGTGCACTGGGACGACCCAGAGGGATATTATGGGGAGGGAGGAGGGAGGAGGGTTCAGGATGGGGAACACATGTATACCTGTGGTGGATTCATTTTGATATTGGCAAAACTAATACAATTATGTAAAGTTTAAAAATAAAATAAAATTTAAAAAATAAATAAATAAAGAGGGAAAGAAGTAGAAAGTAATTTTAATATTTTGTATCATAGCAAAAAATGAAAAGTATCCCAATATATTCTATAAGAACAGTAGAAACTTTCATCTAACACAATATTACCAATATAAAAAAAATTCTCATATTCAAAAATGAGGCCAAGGACCTGAGTAGACAAGTTAAAATAATTAAGCTCTAAAAAGAATCTAACCTAATTTGAAATGCCCTCTTCAGGATAAATCCCACCATGGCCTTTCCTTCACTAACAGAGTAAGCAGCTGGGGAGAGCTGCACTCTAGAAATATCCTTGTGGAAAGAAAGTTAAAACATTCTCCTAGTAAGAAGTTAGAATCTAACCTGTATAAAAGGGCTTAATCATACTTTTTCACAGCTTGCCATGAAATGATTTATTGATAATATTTGATTCCTTTTTTATTCATAGTTTTCCTGTGTTCCAATAAAATGTATTAATTATATGTCAACAAATAGACACTGATTTTTATATAATCAGACCCTGTTAGTTATTCAGATAGCTGGCTCCTTATCATAACAAATAAAACACATATCTGTAAAATATCACCATCGTAATTTTAAATCTGCATTAATCATTGCTCTAATTTTTAATCAGTTGTGTATCTTTCTCCTTTGATCTTCACTCAAATGGTTCCCATTAGGGGATCCTCAGATTGTGAGTTTTGAATACAACTAATTCTGGGCATAAGCAGATGAAACCAGAAGAGTGTCAAGAAAAGACACTTTGCAAAGACACCAAGGAAAGAATCTAGTATAAATGTGTCCTATTTAAAGATTATTCTAACATGGCTTTGAAGATGCACAAATATTACTTATCATTTCAACGGGTGTCAATAGCTTCTCAACATATAGAAAAATCACAGTTACTTAATTGATACCATCACTGCAACTTTGCACATCCTACTTTTTTTAGCATTATAAATTTTATAGTAAGTTTATGACCTTTTAATTAGAGCTAAAAAGTGGGCAGCATTGTGAGTATTATTACTTATATTTTTTTATGTGTCTTATTTAATCTTAATTCAAAGAAAGTGTTTTCTACTGCCATTAGTGTTTTCAGCATTTTGTCTGAATAATATGACAGTTTCTTCTCTTTTCTGGAATAATTCTGTGGTGACACTTCACACAGAAAGTTTAATGCTTTACGTGGGTAAAATTTTTTCTCCATATATATACTTAAAGCAACCAGAAAATAAAACTTTTCATAGGCCATCACACTCAGTCTTCCTTCCAATCAATAAGTGTAAAGAGGGAAAAAGCTGATAAGTGTTATTACAGTGGAATGTTGCATAAGTATGAAAGTGAATGTCTATATGGTCATAGACCACAGCAGTTGCCTAACCACATAAGAGTGTCTGGGGGAAAAAAAAAATCTACTGAGGCAAATAAAACAATGCATGTATTTTTTTTCTACAGCTGATCTCTTAGCACTGAAGCATAGTTTTAAAAAATGTGAAAGGCTTTGTTTTAAGATTGAAATTGAGAGTGCAGAAAACAAATATGTTCTATAATGTGTGTTTATATTGTTCCTAACCTGAGTAGCAACAGATTGTAGCCAGCTAGAGAACAAATATGAATGGGTTTATACACACCTTCTTGACTTGAAATGGAAAAATGCAAAACTGAGTTACTGAGCAGTGAGAAAAAAAGTAGATTAATGTACTAGAGCATAGAGTACTTGAGTGTATTGATAGTATTCCATTTGATTTGGCATTATATGCATTAAAGCATTTCTAATTGGGTGCAAAGGGAAATCCATAATGAACTAAAACACTTTTTTTTTACCTTATGGTTAAATATCACATCAATAGTATTTTTAAATGTCTATAGTATATTATAGTATTATTTTTTAAATAGCTAAGTACATTTAATTCCATCGGGCGTCTTTATTATCCCTTGGGACTTCATGGGTGGAAATGACTGTGTCATAAGGTAGAACACATGAAAAAGACATGACTGAGACCTGAGGCACATAAACAGAGAGATGAAAAGGCTCTGGTTACTGGAGATACAAAGACATTCAGTAGTCAAGAAGTTAGAATGTCAGGAGGGAAGTTCAGAAAGGACATAAACTAGAAATAAGATATATGTCATATAGATCAGTTCACCAGAAATTTTTCTGAAAACAGTCACAATTTCAATTTGAATCTGTTATGTCAATATCCCAGTTGCAAGGGCCCAAACTGTGGGGAATTCCAGAAGAGACATCATCCTAAGAATAGAGATTGGCTGTGTCTTAGTCACTTACTTATTACTTGTAAGAAGGGAAGAAGATTGCGGAGAAGATTGAAATAGGTTTTTGATAGATCTGAGCTCATAGGGAAATCTAAGGGAAGAAATAACTAACATTGATTAGGAAGAGGTAAAGGGACCTTAGTTTTGGAAAACAAATTGTGAATTGTGAAACGTTTGTTCTGATAGGCTTCACTTGTCAAAATTGAGAAACAGAAATATTTTAAGTTGCTGTTTGACTTTATACCTTTCTTCCTTCTCTAAAATTTTTCCATCAGTGTCTAGGAGAAGTCTTTTCAGTTTTGATTTTGGGAAAGCAATGCAAAATATGACTGTATTAGATGTGTTTATTTATTTAACTTCACTTCAGAATATAATTGCCTGAGATGTGGCAGAAATGCAGTAATGTGAAACAGCAGACTCAATGGTATAAGAACTGAGACTAAATTTCCTCATTCTTATAAGACAGTAAGTCTATCTGTCACCCAGTGTTATATATAATAATTATTATATGATAATTCCAAGCATTTTCAGTGTCTAGAAATTTTCTAGTTTTCTTATATTAATTTACTTGATTCTCACAACTACTCTATGACATTAATACTTTTATCATTGCTTCTTATATATCAGGAAACTGAAAACCAACACATTTAAGTAACAATTATAAACACAGGCTCATATATAATAAGAGATATTTGAGTCTAATCTAGCTTCTAAGTCTATAATCACATATATTATATCATTCTTACTATTTATGAACCCACAATACACATCATGGCTCTCCCAGGGAATTTGGGTTATGTCTTAGTTGAAATTTAGTTAGATGATTTAAAATTTTAGGGAACAGATGGGCAAGAGATCATAGAAGAACTGCAGCTAGGTTTTGAAAATGGCTTAGGTTCCAAATCGGCAAAGAAAAGATTGCATGAATGTGTCTTGCCCCAGCCTGCTAAATGGTAAGACCTATATTAGGAAAACTAAGTTTAACAAGTAGAGTAGCTCTCATAAAGATACATATGATTATATTTTTACTTTTTGCTTGAGCACACAGGTAGATCCTCAACAAAATGTACAGAATGAAGCAGACAAAAGGATTAAAATTATTCCAATATAGGTATTCAGTCATCTCTTGTTGAAAGATTAGGTAGAAAACCAACAGAATTCACAGGGTTCCTAATCTGGATATAATGAAGCACTGGTCATCTTCCCATGTGGAACCCATGGATATATAGAACCCATGGGAAGTACACTGTATATATGACTATACTAGGAAAATAGAGAAAGACTGGTAGGGAGATATAGAAGAAGGAAAGAAAGATAGAGAGTGAGAAGAAGAGGGAAAGAGAAGAGAGAGTGTTTGGTGTGGAAAAAGAGACTGATCAGTTGGAAAGGTACTGTCACAGTTCAGTTCAGTTCAGTCACTCAGTCATGTCTGACTCTTCGTGACCCCATGAACCACAGCACGGCCAGGCCTCCCTGTACATCACCAACTCCCAGAGTCCACCCAAACCCATGCCCATTGAGTCAGTGATGCCATTCAACCATCTCATCCTCTGTCATCCCCTTCTCCTCCAGCCTTCAATCTTCCCCAGAATCAGGGTCTTTTCAAATGAGTCAGCTCTTTGCATCAGGTGGTCAAACTATTGGAGTTTCAGCTTCAACATCAGTCTGTCCAATGAACACCCAGGACTGATCTCCTTTAGGATGGACTGATTGGATCTCCTTGCAGTCCAAGGGACTCTCAAGACTGTTCTCCAACACCGTCACAGGATGCTGAAATTTTCTGTTTTATTTTTTAAATTTTATATTTGAGACAAAAATTGGAAGATTATATGATTTGTATATGGCTTCAATAATCACGATGGTGTGATCACTCACCTAGAGCCAGACATCTGGAATGTGAAGTGAAGCGGGCCTTAGAAAGCATCACTACGAAAAAAGCTAGTGGAGGTGATGGAATTCCAGTTGCGCTATGTCAAATCCTGAAAGATGATGCTGTGAAAGTGCTGCATTCAATATGTCAGCAAATTTGGAAAACTCAGCAGTGGCCACAGGACTGGAAAAGGTCAGTTTTCATTCCAATCCCAAAGTAAGGCAATGCTAAAAAATGCTCAAACTACCACACAATTGCACTCATCTCACAGGCTAGTAAAGTAATGCTCAAAATTCTCCAAGACAGGTTTCAAGAGTACACGAACCATGAACTTCCAGATGTTCAAGCTGCTTTTAGAAAAGGCAGAGGAACCAGAGATCAAACTGCCAACATCCACTGGATCATGGAAAAAGCAAGAGAGTTCCAGAAAAGCATCTATTTCTGCTTTATTGACTATGCCAAAGCCTTGGACTGTGTGGATCACAATAAACTGTGGAAAATTCTGAAAGAGATGGGAATACCAGACCACCTGACCTGCCTCTTGAGAAACCTATATGCAGGTCAGGCAGCAACAGTTAGAACTGGACATGGAACAACAGACTGGTTCCAAATAGGAAAAGGAGTACATCAAGGCTGTATATTGTCACCCTGCTTATTTAACTTATATGTAGAGTACATTATGAGAAACACTGGGTGGAAGAAGCACAAGCTGGAATCAAGATTGCTGGGAGAAATATCAATAACCTCAGATATGCAGATGACACCACCCTTATGGCAGAAAGTGAAGAAGAACTAAAAAGCCTCTTGATGAAAGTGAAAGAGGAGAGTGAAAAAGTTGGCTTAAAGCTCAACATTCAGAAGACTAAGATCATAGCATCTGTTCCCATCACTTCATTGCAAATAGATTGGGAAACAGTGGAAACAGTGGCTGACTTTATTTTTATGGGTCCCCAAATCACTGCAGATGGTGATTGCAGCCATGAAATTAAAAGACAATTACTCCTTGGAAGGAAAGTTATGACCAACCTAGGCATCATATTGAAAAGCAGAGACATTACTTTGCCAACAAAGGTCCATCTAGTCAAGGCTGTAGTTTTTCCAGTGGTCATGTATGGATGTGAGAGTTGGACTGTGAAGAAAGCTGAGCACCGAAGAATTGATGCTTTTGAACTGTGGTGCTGGAGAAGACTCTTGAGAGTCCCTTGGATTGCAAGGAGATCCAACCAGTCCATTCTAAAGGAGATCAGTCCTGGGTATTCATTGGAAGGACTGATGCTGAAGCTGAAACTCCGATACTTCAGCCACCTCATGTGAAAAGTTGACTCATTGGAAAAGACTCTGATGCTGGGAGGGATTGGGGGCAGGAGGAGAAGAGGACAACAGAGCATGAGATGGCTGGATGGCATAACTGACTTTATGTACATGAGTTTGAGTGAACTCCGGGAGTTGGTGATGGACAGGGAGGTCTGGTGTGCTGTGATTCATGGGGTCGCAAAGAGCCGGACACGACTGAGTGACTTAACTGAACTGATGTCTTCAAAACTATTAAGTAATATAACATTCTAAGCTAAGTACCATAAAGCCGGAACTGTTTTCTGCATTCTTCTAGACTGAAAAGATTGTTTAGGTAATCTTTTTAATGTTAAAATTTGCCTAACATTGCAAATGTATCATATCCCACACATGGAAATAAATCAATGATAGTGGTAAGCAAATCCCATTTTTGGTAATTTTGAAGGAATTCTTATAAGGTGTGTATTGCCATGCTTACAGAAATGTATGGAATTGAGAGGATGTTATATAAAATATCTTAATAGGAGACACTTTATCTACGAAAATTACTATGAAGGTCTCACTTCTGGCAAGGCAGAATGAAGACCTCCAGAAATGTAGTCCTTCGTAAAAGCAGTAAGAGCACTAGCACAATTAATAAACCAACATTTTCAAAGCTATTTGAATTAATCAAAGATTTGCAACAATCTAAGTAAATTTACTCAAGAAAATGACCGAAACTTGCTTGACATGTGTACATCTTGTGGCATTTTAACTTGTACTACCCCCAGGGAACCAACAACTAAGTTACTATAAAACCATAAGCATAGCTGTTGGAGAGCCATATGAATTTGGAAGTCTTCAAAATGCCAGTCCCAAGAGAGGAGTCACTATTTGATGAGCCTGACAGTTTATTTAAAGGTTTCATTCTCAGAGATGCCTTTATTTGATATGACTCAGATCTTACTTGGTACAAACAGCATTTCCTACATATCATTTATTGAAAATTATCAGTGACAACTGCTAAATGTATCATTTGCTTGAGATAGGATTACAAATTATAGCCAACAAAAATTTGACCAAAAAATAAGGAATACAGAAAAATGGGGAATATATTGTTCATAAAGGACTTTAAAATGTTCAAATAACAATAACAATTAATTCTAAAGGAGGATTTGATTTCTGAAATCATCACATATGTTATTGCAAAGAATATGAGACATACAATGAAACAAGTCAGTGTGACTCACACACAGAACAAAAACAAAGCAGTCAATAGAAACCATTCCTGAGAAAGTTCAAACATTGGACAGAGTAAACAAAAACTAAATAAGCTATTCCAAGAATTAATGTAAAATGTGACTAAAGAATTAAAGTATGAAAACAATCTCTCATCAAAAAAAAAAAAAAAATCAATAAAAAGAGAGATTATTTAAAAACTCCTAAACATAAAGTCTGTAGTTGAAAGGTATAATAATAAAAATGAACAAAAAAATTACTTGAAAGACTCAAAAGCAAATTTGAAGTGGGAAAAATAAACAATCTGTCAACTTGAATGACTTGAATGCAGGTCAATGGAGATTACCTAGTATTATAGAAAAAAAGAAAAATTAACAGGAACTCAGAAACCTATGGAACATCAACATACATATAATAGGAGTTCCAGAAGGAGAAGAGAGAAAGGCACAGAAAAAACTTTAAGGAGATAATAGCAAAAAACTTACCAAACAAGATCAAATACATTAATCAATACTTATTTTCTCATCTAAAGGAGAGGTTAGAAGATAAGAATCACTTGTGAATGTCACAGCCCAAGAACGCATTTCCATTAAATGACTGAAATATAGTCAAGTTTATTGAATGTTTCCACTTCCTCTACAACTTACCACTATACCAACAAAACACCAATATAATATCAGTTAATAATTTTCAAAATAATTACAAATTTCTGAATTCAAAGTAGCCTAGGGAAAAATGAGGAGTCAAAAGAAAGGACTTTAGAGGATATTAATGTCTCTGACAATTATAATGACAAGAAATGTTAAAAATAGTCCAATTTCTAGCCAGACTAAAATGAAAGTTCACTGAAAAGACCTATTTGAATCAGTTCTTATTATCTGATACATCATGCCAGCTTTCAACAAAACTTGCAAAGTATAATATAAGGCAAGAAAAAACATAGTATTAAGAGACAAAGCAAGCATCAGAACTAGATGCATATACAACACGGAAATACAAGAAGAGATGGAAGTCCTTCAGAGAGAATTAAAATTCTTTGTCACCATCTTGAATTTACATAAAAAGAATGTTATTATGAGAAATGGAAATCAAAACTGCAATGATGTATCACCTCACACCAGTCAGAATGGCCATCATCAAAAAATCTACAAACCATAAATAATGAAGACGGTGGTGAAACAGGAGCCTTCCTACAACTGTTGGTGAGAATGTAAATTGGTGCAGTCATTGTGGAGAACAGAAAGGAGGTTCTTTAAAAGACAAAAAATAAACTACAATATAATGCAGTAAACTTGCTTCAGGGTATATACATAGAGAAAAACATAATTTGAAAAAAATACATGCACCCCAATGTTAATTTAGGCCAGGACATGAAAAACCCCTAAATGTCCACTGCTGAATGAATGGGTAAAGAAGACATGGTACATACATACATACAGCTACAAAGAAGAACAATATAATGCCAAATTCATGAAAAGACCCTGATGATGGGAAAGATTGAAGGCAAGAGGAGAAGGGGAGGACAAGGGTGAGATGGTTGGATGGCATCACCGACTCAATGGACATGAGTTTGGGTAAACTCCGGGAGTTGGTGATGGACAGGGAAGCCTGGCGTGCTGCAGTTCATGGGGTTGCAAAGAGTCAGGCATGACTGAGTGACTGAACTGAACTGAATGAAGGCAGATGGACCTAGAGATTATCATACTCAGTGAAAAAAGTTAGAGAAGGACAAATATCATACGATATCACTTATATGTGGAATCTAATAAAAGGGAATGAAATGAAGTTATTTACAAAACAGAAATAGAATCATAGATGTAGCAAACAAACTTATAGTTACCAAGGAGGGGAAGGAATGAAGGATACATTTTGGAATTGGGACTGACAATATACAGTCCAGTTCCATTCAGTCACTTGGTCATGTCTGACTCTTTGCAACCCCATGGACTGCAGCATACCAGGCTTCCCTGCCCATCACCAACTCTCAGAGTTTACTCAAATTTATGTCCAATCAGTTGGTGATGCCATCCAACCACTTCATCCTCTGCCATCCCCTTCTCCTCCCGCCTTCAATCTTTCCCAGCATCAAAGTCTTTTCCAAGGAGTCAGTTCTTTGCATCAGGTGGCCAAAGTATTAGAGTTTCAGCTTCAGCATCAGTCCTTCCAATGAATACTCAGGACTGATTTCCTTTAGGATGGACTGGTTGTATTTCCTTGCAGTCCAAGGAACTCTTTCTTTCTTTTTTTTTTTTAATTTTAAGTTGTATTTATTGCATTTTCACATTAGTACAGCAATCCCAAGGAAATATTTTTTTTATTTTTTTTATTTTTAAACTTTACAATATTGTATTAGTTTTGCCAAATGAATCCGCCACAGGTATACCTGTGTTCCCCATCCTGAAACCTCCTCCCTCCTCCCTCCCCATACCCTCCCTCTGGGTCGTCCCAGTGCACCAGCCCCAAGCATCCAGTATCGTGCATCGAACCTGGACTGGAACTCCTTAAGAGCCTTCTCTAGCTCCCCAGATCAAAAGCATCAATTCTTTGGCACTCAGCTTTCTTTATAGTCCAACTCTTACATCCATACATGACTACTGGAAAAAGCAAAGCTTAGACTAGACAGACCGTTGTTGGGAAAGTAATGTCTTTGCTTTTAAACATGACGCCTAGGTTGGTCATAACTTTTCTTCCAAGGAGCAAGTGTCTTTTAATTTCATGGCTGCAATCATCACGTGCAGTGATTTTGGAGCCCCCCAAAATAAAGTCTGCCACTATTTCCACTGTTTCCCCATCTATTTGCCATAAGGTGATGGGACCAGATGCCATGATCTTAGTTTTCTGAATGTTGAGTTTTAAGCCAATTTTTTCACCCTCCTTTTTCACTTTCATCAAGAGGCTTTTTAGTTCCTCTTCACTTTCTGCCTTAAGGGTGGTGTCATCTGCATATCTGAGGTGATTGATATGTCTGCCGGCAATCTTGATTCCAGCTGTGCTTCTTCCAGCCCAGCATTTCTCATGATGTACTCTGCATATAAGTTAAATAAGCACAGTGACAAAATACAGCCTTGCTGTATTCCTTTCCCTATTTGAAACCAGTCTGGTTTTCCATGGATGGGAGCAACAACAGGTCTAAGTGTTCCTTCTTGACCTGCATACAGATTTCTCAGAAGGCAGGTCAGGTGACCTGGTATTCCCATCCCTTTAAGAATTTCCCACCATTTGTTGTGATTCACACAGTCAAAGGCTTTGGTATAGTCAATAAAGCAGAAGTAGATGTTTCTCTGGAACTCTCTCAATTTTTCGATGCTCCAACAGATGTTAGCAATTTGGTCCCTGGTTACCCTGCCTTTTCTAAATCCAGCTTGATCATCTGTAAGTTCACAGTTGATGTACTGTTAAGGCCAGGCATGGAGAATTTTGAGCATTACTTTTCTAGCGTGTGAGATGAGTGCAATTGTGTGGTATTTTGAGCAATCTTTGGCATTGTCTTTCTTTGGAATTGGGTTGAAAACTGACCTTTTCCAGTCCTGTGGCCACGGCTTGCTTTCCAAATTTGCTGGCTTACTGAATGCAGCGCTTTCATAGCATCATCTTTTATGATTTGAAATAGCTCAACTGGAATTCCATCACCTCTACTAGCTTTGTTCTCAGTGATGCTTCCTGAGGCCCACTTGACTTTGCATTTCAGGATGTCTGGCTCTAGGTGAGTGATCACACCATCATGATTATCTGGGTTATGAAGATCTTTTCTGTATAGTTCTCCTGTGTATTCTAGGCACCTCTTCTTAATATCTTTTGCTTCTGTTAGATCTTTTGCTTCTGTGTCCATCTTTGCATCAAATGTTTCCTTGGTATCTCTAATTTCCTTGAAGGGATCTCTAGTCTTTCCCATTCTATTGTTTTCCTCTATTTCTTTACATTGATCACTGAGGAAGGCTTTCTTATGTCTCCTTGCTATTCTTTGGAACTCTGCATTCCAATGTGTATATCTTTCCTTTTCTCCTTTGCTTTTCACTTCTCTTATTTTCACAGCTATTTGTAAGGCCTCCTCAGACAGCCATTTTGCCTTTTTGCATTTCTTTTTCTTGGGGATGGTCTTGATCCCTGCCTCCTGTACAATGTCACAAACCTCTGTCCGTAGTTTCTCAGGCACTCTGTACACATGACTATATATAAAATATGTAACTAAGAGGACCTACTGTATCACACAGGAAGCTCTCCTCAATATTTTGTAATGGCCTATATACAAAAAGAATCTAAAAAAGTGTGGATATGCGTATGTGTATAAATGATCTACTTTGCTGTACAGTAGAAACTAACACAACACTGAAAAACAACTATACTTCAATAAAAATTAATTCTAACAGTTCTTCAAATACAGAGGATAAATTGCATTATGACATTTCTGGAACAAAATATTCCTTTCATCTGTTTCTGATGGAATGATTTTATAGTCAATTATTTATTTTCAATCTCACTGACCTGTATATTTATAGAAAACAAAATATGCAAGTGATATTAGACATCAACTGATTTCATATCTTTATCAATTATATATATATATATATATATATATATATATACACACACACACACATTTGAGCTTGAATCCACCTGCCAAGCAGGAGATGCAGGTTTGAGTCCTGCATCAGGAAGATCCTTTGGAGAAGGAAATGGCAACCCACCCCAGTACTCTTACCTATGGACAGAATATCCTATGGACAGAGGAGACTCGTGGGCCACAGTACATGGGGTTGCAAATAAGTTGAACAGGACCTAGTGACTAAACAGCAACAATATATATGTATTTAGAAACTATATTGTTAGAGGCATGAAATATTTATGCCTATATGATGGTTTATTCCTTTTATTTTCTTGATGTATCCTTTCTATCTGAAAATTATATATTGCTTTCTTAATACTTTTAACTATAACTTTTTCATTTGTTTCAAATTTTCTGTTACATTATTTTTGGTATAGCACTTTTAAGACCACAAAACTGCATCTAACTTAAATCCAGTTTAATTTTTCACTGTGAGTTTAGCAAATTTGTTTGCTGTATTGTTATATTAATACATTTAAGTTATTACTGTGATCTTATTTTGCATTTTTTTGTTAGCCAAGTGCTTTTCCTTCCTATATTTCATATACATGGCAATTTTGACATTTTTCAACATTTCTTTAAAAAAGCTTTATTGACATTTGATATATGACATTGTGTAAGTTTAAGGTATAAAGTGTGATGAAACATTATTCAACCATAAAAAAGAATGAAATTTTACCTCTGTGTCAATATTTGTTACTCTTCATTGATTTGAATGCTATCGATTATTTTATATATTTTTGTTACATTGAACAGATTTAAAAGCACATAACATTTTCTAATGTAGTATAAAGTTCTTAGTAAGTTTTAGATATCAATTCCAGAATACTTTCTGTCCTTTATCCTTGTAGTTGCTCTCTGGAATATTAAATCAACTATTTATAGGTAATTACTTATTTGTGATTATATGGGGCTTCCCTGGTGGCTCAGACTATAAAGAATCTGCCTGCAATGTGGGAGATCTGGGTTCAATCCCTAGTCTTGGGAAGAACCCATGGAGAAGGGAATGACTACACTCCAGTAATCTTGCTTGAAGAATTACATGGACAGAAGAGCCTGACAGATTACAGTCCATGGGGTCACAAAGATCAGACATGCCTAAGCAAGTAACACTTTCACTTTCACTTCACTTCCATATAAGTATGTATTATATATATATATATATATATATATATATATATATATATATATATGAATATTGAAGGCATTTTATGTGAAATCACACAGTTTCTTGGTCCAGGTACTCATCACTCATTTATCCTCATATGATTTTTCTGCTGAAGTTGTTACTTCAGTAGTTCTTTCAGGAAAGAGTGGGCCTCAACAGAAATTTTGTCATCTAATATTTCTTACCAATGCTACTTTAACTTATTTATGCTTTGAGTATACATAATATGTATATTATATACATAGGCTTCTCTAGAGGTATATTTCACGTATTCTAAAGATATATTCTTCTTTTAAAATGCTTTACTATTTTCTGCTTTGAGATGAGATTTATATTTGATGCTGTCTTACCATTTAATAGGTAGTAGGGGTAAAAATTTAATAGCCAGTATCTTAGTGGTAAGTTAAAATAATTGTATATCTGTTTTAAGTTCCACAAAACAAGGTATTGATATTTATTGAGGCCTTTCTTTATCCCTTATCTTTATCCCAGGTATTGTTTTTAAAGCTTTAAATAAAACAACTTTTTAAATTAGCCCCAAAATCAAATAACTGATAAGGGAACACTCTTTTAACAACCATAAAATAGTGGGAGTTTGTGAGCCCCTTTCTAAATTTTATAGAACCCATTACTCCTTAGTTTTTTAGAGTCCTGGATAACTAATATCACCTGGAATAAATAATAACAATGCCAACTTTTGCCCTTGACTGATAATTACTGAAAAAAGAACCTCCAGAAGAAGGGCTTTGTTTGTTGTGTGTTATTGTATGTTCACAGTGAGTTACATATTCAAGCTAGCTAAAACACTGCCTTGGCACAGTTATTCTGAGTTAGTTCCTTTTTAGTGTTTATTACTTCTTACCAACAAGCAAAGTCTCAATATGCAAGCTACACTGGACCATTGGTGTTTAACTCAGCAGGAAGCAAGAGTTTTTAATATTAGTCATTTGCCTCTCTGAGATCTAAGCCAAACCCTACATAGGGAGCGTGTCCTTTACCATCAGGGAGGAACATTTCAATTTCAACATATTTTGAGACATCAGAACATCTCATGACTTATGTGCCACTTGGATCCCTGTTGAGTACTTCTGACTTACTAACAAGAATCAAAGAATGCTGTCTCTAAACCACTTGAGTTTTTAGTCTTTGAATTTGGAGTTTGTTTCTTTGCAAAATGTCATACAATTCTAGAACTATTTGATAAATATTTATCTTCAAATAGACTTCCATCTCCCCCACTTCTCTCTCTCCTTCTCCTTTCCATCTCTCTCTCTTTCTCCTTTCCATCTGTCTCTCTCCCCACTACTCTCTGTGTTATGATTCTGTGGCTACGGGAGATAAAGCAGATTTTATATTTTGTAAGTTAGTTTCAGACTAGGCAATAATATTGATGGAAAGACTCTCAGGTCATTGCATTTTACTCTGTGCAATGGAATATTTTCCATTTTGGTGTATTTCTTAAATGAATACATGATAGCTTCCTCATTCAATTCCTTGTAGTATATTGGGCTAAATGTTATTAATGTGAAAGTCTCTATCAGGTGGAACTCAGACGAACTGTTAGGTTCAAATCAAATCAATTTGAATGAAATCAAGTTGAAAGTTTGATCTGACCTTGATGTCAAGCAAGATTCTCTCAATTTGGCTTGGAAATTGTACTTTCAAGAGCCAAAGTCATTTTCAAGCTTTATTTCATTCCCCTTTTTTTCAACTCTATTTCCCTGAAGTCAAAATGCATCAAACCTAGAAGTGTCTTTATTATTTTAATTGGATAATTTCAACTGACAGTCTTTCAAAATTCTAATTCTAATCTCTTATAGTGGAAAAGCTTAGAGAACTTGGAAACAATGGTTTTGTAGAAAAGATTATTATTCCTTGAGTAGAGTGAAAAGGGTTTTGGAGAGGGTGCTACAGATTTGGCAGGATTAGAAATAAATAAATACAAATACAATAAAATAGCTAGTAATTAAGTGTCAAGGTCACAAACGTGCCCTCATACCTCAAGAACTCTGTAAATCTGTATGTAAAATTGTTAGTCAACATAATCTCTTCAATAAACTTTAAAAAACAGATTAGAATATGGGCCTTCAAATATAAAAATGAATTAAAATATATGTATTTTGTGCCTAATATTGAACATAATTATTATATCAAACCAGGTTAATTCATTCTAAGTCTGTGAGGAATCTTGCGGTCAAAATTCCAGTTATTTATCAGGGAAGCTTGTAATCTAAATTACGATAATGAAGGAAGATTCAAATTTGTTGTATCTTTAGTATATTCACTTGGTTTCTCTCATTTTAAAATCTAAAATTATATTTCTACTCATCAGATCAGATCAGTTGCTCATTCGTGTCCAACTCTTTGTGACCCCATGAATCGCAGCACGCCAGGCCTCCCTGTCCATCAGCAACTCGCAGAGTTCACTCAAACTCACGTCCATCAAGTCAGTGATGCCATCCAGCCAGCTCATCCTCTGTCGTCCCCTTCTCCTCTTGCCCCCAGTCCCCCTCAGCATCAGAGTCTTTTCCAATGAGTCAACTCGTCGCATGAGGTGGCCAAAGTACTAGAGTTTTAACCTTAGCATCATTCCTTCCAAAGAAATCCCAGGGCTGATCTCCTTCAGAATGGACTGGTTGGATCTCCTTGCAGTCCAAGGGACTCTCAGGAGTCTTCTCCAACACCACAGTTCGAAAGCATCAATTCTTTGGCACTCAGCCTTCTTCACAGTCCAACTCTCACATCCATACATGACCACAGGAAAAACCATAGCCTTGACTAGATGAACCTTTGTTGGCAAAGTAATGTCTCTGCTTTTGAATATGCTATCTAGGTTGCTCATAACTTTCCTTCCAAGGAGTAAACATCTTTTAATTTCATGGCTGCAGTCACCATCTGTAGTGATTTTGGAGACCAGAAAAATAAAGTCTGACACTGTTTGCACTGTTTCCCCATCTACTTCCCATGAAGTGATGGAATTGGATGCCATGATCTTCATTTTCTGAATGTTGAGCTTTAAGCCAACTTTTTCACTCTCCTCTTTCACTTTCATCAAGAGGCTTTTTAGTTCCTCTTCATTTTCTGCCATAAGGGTGGTGTCATCTGCATATCTGAGGTTATTGATATTTCTCCCGGCAATCTTCATTCCAGCTTGTGTTTTTTCCAGTCCAGCGTTTCTCATAATGTACTCTGCATATAAGTTAAATAAACAGGGTGACAATATACAGCCTTGACGAACTCCTTTTCCTATTTGGAACCAATCTGTTGTTCCATGTCCAGTTCTAACTGTTGCTTCCTGACCTGCATACAAATTTCTCAAGAGGCAGATCAGGTGGTCTGGTATTCCCATCTCTTTCAGAATTTTCCACAGTTTATTGTGATCCACACAGTCAAAGGCTTTGGCATAGTCAATAAAGCAGAAATAGATCTTTTTCTGGAACTCTCTTGTGTTTTCAATGATCCAGCACATGTTGGCAATTTGATCTCTGGTTCCTCTGCCTTTTCTAAAACCAGCTTGAACATCAGGAAGTTCACGGTTTGCATTTTGCTGAAGCCTGACTTAGAGAATTTTGAGCATTACTTTACTAGTGTGTGAGATGAGTGCAATTGTGCGGTAGTTTGAACATTCTTTGGCATTGCCTTTCTTTGGGATTGGAATGAAAACTGACCTTTCCAGTCCTGTGGCCACTGCTCAGTTTTCCAAATTTGCAGGCATATTGAGTGCAGCACTTTCACAGCATCATCTTTCAGGATTTGGAATAGCTCAACTGGAATTTTATCACCTCCACTAGCTTTGTTTATAGTGATGCTTTCTAAGTCCCACTTGACTTCACATTCCAGGATGTCTGGCTCTAGGTCAGTGATCACACCATCGTGATTATCTGGGTTGTGAAGATCTTTTTTGTATAGTTCTTCTGTGTATTCTTGCCATCTCTTCTTAATATCTTCTGCTTCTGCTAGGTCCATACCATTTCTGTCCTTTATCAAGCCCATGTTTGCACGAAATATTCCCTTGGTATCTCTAATTTTCTTGAAGAGATCTCTAGTCTTTCCCATTCTGTTGTTTTCCTCTGTTTCTTTGCATTGATCTCTGAGGAAGGCTTTCTTATCTCTTCTTGCTATTCTTTGGAACTCTGCATTCAGATGCTTATATCTTTCCTATTCTCCTTTGCTTTTCACTTCTCTTCTTTTCACGGCTATTTGTAAGTTCTCCTCAGACACCTATTTTGCTTTATTGCACTTCTTTTCCATGGGGATTGTCTTGATCCCTGTCTCCTGTACAATGTCATGAACCTCTGTCCATAGTTCATCAGGCACTTTGTCTATCAGACCTAGTCCCTTATATCTATTTCTAACTTCCTCTGTATAATCATAAGGGATTTGATTTAGGTCATACCTGAATGGTCTAGTGGTTTTCCCCACTTTCTGCAATTTAAGTCTGAATTTGGCAATAAGTAGTTCATCATCTGAACCCCAGTCAGCTCCTGGTCTTGTTTTTGGTGACTGTATAGAGCTTCTGCATCTTTGGCTGCAAAGGACATAATCAATCTGATTTCGGTGTTCACCATCTGGTGATGTCCATGTGTAGAGTCTTCTCTTGTGTTGTTGGAAGAGGGTGTTTGCTACAACCAGTGCGTTCTCTTTGAAAAACTCTATTGGTTTTGCCCTGCTTCATTCCGTATTCCAAGGCCAAATTTGCCTGTTACTCCAGGTGTTTCTTAACTTCCTACTTTTGCATTCCAGTCCCCTATAATAAAAAGGACATATTTTTTGGGTGTTAGTTGTAAAAGGTCTTATAAGTCTTCATAGAACTGTTCAAGTTCAGCTTCTTCAGTGTTACTGGTTAGGGCATAGGCTTGGATTACCATGATATTGAATTGTTTGCCTTGGAAACAGAGATCATTCTGTCGTTTTTGAGATTGCATCCAAGTACTGTATTTCAGACTCTTTTGTTGACCTTGATGGCTACTCTATTTCTTCTAAGGGATTCCTACCCACAGTAGTAGATATAATGGTCATCTGAGTTAAATTCACCCATTCCAGTCCATTTTAGTTCGCTGATTCCTAGAATGTCAACGTTCATTCTTGCTGTCTCCTGTTTGACCACTTCCAATTGGTCTTGATTCATGGACCTGACATTCCAGGTTCCTATGCAATATTACTCTTTACAGCATCAGACCTTGCTTCTATTACCAGTCACATCCACCACTGGGTATTGTTTTTGCTTTGACTCCATCCCTTCATTCTTTCTGGAGTTATATCTCCACTGATCTCCAGTAGCATATTGGGCACCTACTGACCCGAGGAGTTCCCCTTTCAGTTCCCCTGTGCTATATAGCAGGTTCTTATTAGTTATCTATTTTATATAGAGTAGTGTGTGTGTTTCCATCCCAAATTACCAATTTACTCCTCCCCTTATTCCCTGGTAACCATAAATTTGCTCTCTACATCTGTGGATGTAAGTTCATTTTCATCCTTTTTTTAAGGTTCCACATATCAGCAATAGTATGTGATATTTGTCTTTTTCTGTCTGACTTACTTCACTCAGAATGGCAATCTCTAGATCCATCCATGTTGCTGCAAATGGCATTATTTTTTTCTTTCTTATGTTTGAATAATGTTCCATTGTATATATGTACTACATATTCTTTACCCATTCCTCTGTTGATGTACATTTAGATTGCTTCCATGTATGGCTATTGTAAAGAGTGTTGAAATGAACATTGGAGTGCATGTATCTTTTTGAATTATGATTTTCTCTGGGTATATGCCCAGGAGTGGAATTTCTGGGTAATATGTTATTTCTGTTTTGAGTTTTTAAGGAATCTCCATACTGTTCTCCATAGTATCTGTACCAATTTACATTCCCACCAACAATGTGGGAGGTTTCCCTTTCTGCCACCCTCTCTATCATTCATTGTTTATAGATTTTTTGATGATTGCCATTTTGACCTGTGTGGAGTGATACCTCATTGTAGTCTTGATTTGAATTTCTCTGATAATTAGTGATGCTGAACATCTTTTCATGTATTTGTTGGTCATCTGTATGTCTTCTTTGGAGAAATGTCTGTTTAGATCTTCAGCCATTTTTTGATTGGGTTGTTTATTTATTTATTTGATATTGAGCTGCAAGTGCTGTTTGTATATTTTTTAGATTAATCCCTTGTTAGTTGCTTTATTTGTGAATATTTTCTTTCATTCTGAGGACTGTCTTTTTGTTTCATTTATGATTTCCTTTGCTGTGCAAAATCTGTTAAGTTTAATTAGATTCTAATTGTTTATTTTTACTTTCGTTACACTAAGAGATGGACCATAAGAGATCTTACTGTGATTTATATCAGAGAGTGTTCAGTCTATGTTTTATACTATCTGGCCTTACATTTAGGTCTATAATGCATTTGTAATTTATTTTCTATATGATGTTGGGAAGTGTTCTAATTTCATCCATTTACATGTGGCTTTCCAGTTTTTCCAACACCACTTATTGAAGAGACTGCCTTTTCTCCATTGCATATTCTTGCCTCCTTTGTCATAGACTAGATGACCATAGGCAGATGAGTTTATCTCTGGGCTTTCTATCCTGTTCCATTGATCTATATTTCTGTTTCTGTGCCAGTGCCATACTGTCATGATTACTATTGCTTTGCATTATATTCTAAAGTCAGGAAACCTGAGTCCTCCATCTCTGTTTTTCTATCTCATGACCACTTTGGTTATTCATGGTCTTTTGTGTATCCATACAAATTGTAACATTTTTTGTTGTTGTTCTAGTTCTGTGAAAAATTCCAATGGCAATTTGATATTATTGAATTGAATCTGTAGATTAGTTTGGATAGTACAGCAATTTTCAAAATGTTGATTCTTTCCTTCTGAGAACATGGCATATTTCTCCATCTGTTTGTGTCATCTGTGATTTCTTTTTTTTTGGTATCTTATAGATTTCTGACCATAAGTCTTTTGCCTTCTTAGATGGGTTTCTTTCAGGTATTTTATTCTTTTGTTGTGATGATAAATGGCATTATTTCCTGAATTTTTTTTCTGATCTTTAATAGTAAAGGCCATATACAACATAGCAAATATCATTCTCAATAGTGAAAAATAGTGAAAGCATTTCCTCTAAGATCAGGAACACAATAAAGATGTCCACTCTCATCACTATTATTCAATATAGTTTTGGAAGTCCTAGCTATGACAATCAGAGAAGAAAAATAAATAAAAGGAATTCAAAGTGGAAAAGAACTAAAACTGCCACTGTTTGCAGATGACATGATGTTATATGTAGAAAATCCTGAAAATGCTACCACAAAAGCACTGCTGCTGCTGCTGCTAAGTTGCTTCAGTCGTGTCTGACTCTGTGTGACCCCCGAGATGGCAGCCCACCAGGCTCCCCTATCCCTGGGATTCTCCAGGCAAGAACACTGGAGTGGGCTGCCATTTCCTTCTCCAATGCATGAAAGTGAAAGTGAAAGTGAAGTCGCTCAGTTGTGTCCAACTGGTAGCGACCCCATGGACTGCAGCCTTCCAGGCTCCCCCGTCCATGGGATTTTCCAGGCAAGAGTACTGGAGTGGGGTGCCATTGCCTTCTCCGACAAAAGCACTAGTGCTCCTCAATGAATATGGTAAATTTGCAGGATACAAAGTTGATACACAGAAACCTCTTGCATTCTTATACACTAACAAAGAAGCCAATATTTAAAGAATGTTCTAAACCCAATATACTTCAAGAACTTCCATATTAGAATAAACAATTGAACAAACTTATCTATAATTTTTTTTTAACCAACAAATATGTATAAACACTTCTAGCTTAACTGGTATATTATTTTATATGTTTGAGTATCATTAAAAAGTTTAAAAGACATCTGAAATGAGCTAGTAAAACATTTTGTTCTTTGGGTTATATAAAAAGACTGAAACATTGTGATGAGGTGTCAGTATTGCTAGGTAAATAGTCACATGTAAAAACTCACCAGATTGGTCTCATTGGCACATTTTATGTAACTGCACGTATTGGTTGGGTATGGTGTTTTAATATTTCAAAAGGCCTTGTCAGTAGTTAAATACCAAAGGCATTTCCTTAAAAATCTAGTTTTTTAGATTCTAGGACTTCCATAATTATACATAGAAATGCAATATAAAAGATTTGTCCTCTTATCATATGTGATTATAAAAAAGTGTAAAATACAATATCCTGTATGAATTAATATTGATTATAAGGAGGCTTCCAAGGTAGTGTTATTGGTAAAGTACCCACCTGCCAATGCAGGAATTGTAAGAGACTTGCGTTCAATCCTTATATTGGGAAGATCCCTTGGAGGAGGGTATGGCAACCGAATCCAGCACTCTTGCCTGGAAAATCCCATGGACAGAGGAGTGTGGCAGGCTATAGTGCATAGGGTCACAAAGTCAGGCACAACTGAAGTGCCTTAGCATGCACATAGACAGATTATGAAGCAAGAAAATAAGCAATTCATAGCCACTGACACTGAGATAACAGGATGTTGGAATTAATGTAGAATGGCACAGCTATTGTATACATTATCAAGAAGTTAAAAGAAACATGATTTTACCAAATATTAAGATCAAGAATTTATAGAAATGGAAACTATAAATAAAACTCAAATAGAAATTCTAGAAGCAAAATATAAATATTTAAAATCAAAGTTTATTGGATAAGGTTAATAGAAGTATAGAAACATTAATCTGAAGAAAAATAACAAGCTTGGGCAAAATGAACAGAATCTCATGTAACTGGGACTTTTCTGGTGTGCAAGTGGTTAAGAATTCACCTTCCAATGCAGGAAAGGTGGTTTATATCTCTAGTCTGAGAACTAAGATCTTACAACGCACAAGGCAACTAAGGTCATGTGCTCTTGAGCCCTAGTGTTCCAACTAGAGAGAAATCTGTGCATTGCGATGAAAGATCAAGTGTACCAGATTCTTTACCATCTGAGTCATCAGGGTAGCCCATAAGTCTTTTAGTTTGAAATATAATTTACCTTTCCTGAACCAGATTCACTTGAACCAGTGAATCTTTTTTTTTTTTAACTTAACATTTCAATGTGCATGTTCCTTTTTGCTTTCTCCTTCATAAAATTGATCCAATTGCTAACAAATATTTAAGAGGGACTATGGAGGTAAGACATGAACTGTGAACTTCCAGATGTTCAAGCTGGTTTTAGAAAAGTCATAGGAACCAGAGATCAAATTGCCAACATCTGCTGGATCACCGAAAAAACAAGAGATCTCCAGAAAAACATAAATTTCTGCTTTATTGACTATGCCAAAGCCTTTGACTTTGTGGATCACAATAAACTGTGGAAAATTCTGAAAGAGATGGAAATACCAGACCACCTGACCTGCCTCTAGAGAAACCTTTATGCAGGTCAGGAAGCAATAGTTAGAACTGGACATGGAACAACAGACTGGTTCCAAATAAGAAAAGGAGTATGCCAAGACTGTATATTGTCACCCTGCTTATTTAACTCATATGCAGAGTACATCATGAAAAATGCTGGTCTGGAGGAAGCACAAGCTGGAATCAAGACTGCCAGGAAAAATATCAATAACCTCAGATATGCAGATGACATCACCCTTATGGCAGAAAGTGAAGAACTGAGCCTCTTGATGAAAGTGAAAGAGGAGAGTGAAAAAGTTGGCTTTAAGCTCAACATTCAGAAAACTAAGATCATGGCATCCAGCCCCATAACTTCATGGGAAATAGATCCGGAAACAGTGGCTGACTTTATTTTGGGGGGCTCCAAAATCACTGCAGATGATGATTGTAGCCATGAAATTAAAAGATGCTTACTCCTTGGAAGGAAAGTTATGACCAACCTAGACAGCATATTCAAAAGCAGAGACATTACTTTGCCAGCAAAGGTCCATCTAGGCAAGGCTATTGTTTTTCCAGTGGTCATGTATGGATGTGAGAGTTGGACTGTGAAGAAAGCTGAGTGCCGAAGAACTGATGCTTTTGAACTGTGGTGTTGGAGAAGACTCTTGAGAGTCCCTTGGACTGCAAGGAGATCACAGTCCATCCTAAAACAGATCAGTCCTGGGTATTCATTGGAAGGACTGATGTTGAAGCTGAAACTCCAGTACTTGGCCACCTGATGCAAAGTGTTGACTCATTTGAAAAGTCCCTGATGCTGAGAAAGATTGATGGCAGTACGAGAAAGGGATGACAGAGGATGAGATGGTTGGATGGCATCACTGACTTGATGGACATGGGTTTGGGTAAACTCCAGGGGTTGGTGATGGACAGGGAGGCCTGGCGTACTGTGATTCATGGGGTCACAAAGAGTCGGACATGACTGAGCAACTGAACTGAACTGAACTGATGGGGGTAATATGTTTTGTTTTTATTAATTCTCTTCACTCTATTAAAAACAAGCAAAAAAAAATTACAGACTAACCCTCATCTATTTGAATGGCAATTTTGGGTTGAGGGGACTTAAAGCAGTCTGCAGACCTGAGGTAATTTTCTCAATCAATGGGACTATAATGTTTTTTCCTACCATCAGGGATTAATGAGACACTGTCTAAAAAATAAATAAATAAATAAGCTTGTCAGAAAATATCATGGCATTCAGCCAAAGCCCTGAAGGTAATAAATGCAGTCATGTAAAATTCTGGTTGAATTTACTTTTTTTTTTTTTTTGGTATGCTGAGCTTCTTTGGGTTTAGTTCCTCAATCAGACCAGTTGTCTTAGTATGGCATCCCAGTCATTGTAGTTGATAAATCACTTAGCTTCCTTTTGTGGCCTAAATTACTTGTTTTTTTGTTTTATAAACTTTTGTTATGTTTTATCTCAGAGTTTCTTACTTTGTGTAATTTCAAAGTTAAATAACTAAATAATTCTGTCAAAGATTATAAATGGTTTATAACTTACCCCGGTTGCTGGAGAACCAAATTAACTTTCCACATTTTCATGGATATTGGCAGAAGACATGATACTTGTGGGTCAGAAACAAAGAGGCTTCATTACTCATAGCACACCATGCATTATGGACTTCACATTTACATTGATATCTTCTGCTTCTAAGTCCCAGGAGGCTGACAGATAGAAACCTCAAATGCTGGGACTTTTCTTCACAACTCAGGGAATCCAGAAGTAAGGGAGCTCAAATCTTTTATAATTTGCTTTAGGCAAAATTGCCTAAACTTTCCCTAGAGGGAAATATTATATTTCTCATATTAGACAGCAAAGATCCTTACCCTCTACACTGAAAATAGGTATTATTACAATCTCCCAGAGTTGTTGACTCTATAAGCATTCTTGAAAAGACAGCTAGGAGAAAAATGTCAATGTCTCTGCTAACAAGATTAGGTAGATGTGAGATACCCAGGGAATATTTTCTCTCATCAAAAATTCTTAACCATATAGACTGTTTCAAGGATTAAAAAGGCATGATTAATAGCTTGAGATTTAAGACATTTTGCCCTAGCAAATGTAAATGTTCCCTCAATGAACTTATTTCATTAACCAATTATTGGTCTCTAACACTGATGTGCAAACATTTATTGGATACACTACAGTTAAAATATACTAATGGATGGCTTTGATGTGAAGTATCATTTATATTCCAAGTCAGTATCTCTACAAGATGGTTAAGGGCCAGCTGGAAAGCAAGGATATACTTAGTCTTTGTGGGAATGGACAGAAAGGAATGACTAAAAGTCAAAATTAAAGAAGAGTTCAAACAATTTTAGCCACATTCTTACCACTTTTACTTTAACTTGTGTAATTTCTATTTATTTGTGGGACAATGCATTGAGAGTAAAAACCTTTTTCTCTTTTCATAGTTCAGTTCAGTCTCTTAGTCATGTCCGACTCTTTGCGACCCCATGGACACCAGGCTTCTCCGTCCATGGGATTTTCTGGCAAGAGTACTGGAGTGGGTTGCCTTATCCTTCTCCAGGGAACTTCCTGACCCAGGGATGGAACCCAGGTCTCCCGCATTGTAGACAGATGCCTAACCATTGGAGCCACCAATTCTTTATTGTATAAGGAAGCTCTAACTTTTCATCACAAATCAAAGTTTCTCATGAAACACCTCAAATTTTACTTTTAAACTAAAAATTAAAAGAAAGCATTCTTTTATTATCAAGTTGTTTCATCTTTTATAGCTCTTATACTTGGACTGGAAGGAGATCCAACCAGTCCATTCTGAAGGAGATCAGCCCTGGGATTTCTTTGGAAAGAATGATGCTAAAGCTGAAACTCCAGTACTTTGGCCACCTCATGCGAAGAGTTGACTCATTGGAAAAGACTCTGATGCTGGGAGGGATTGGGGGCAGGAGGAGAAGGGGACGATGGAGGATGAGATGGCTGGATGGCATCACTGACTCAATGGACATGGGTTTGGGTGAACTCCAGGAGTTGGTGATGGACAGGGAGGCCTGGTGTGCTCCATTTCATGGGGTGGCAAAGAGTCGGACACAACTGAGCGACTGAACTGAATTGAACTGCACTGATACATGAAATGACAATTCATTGCAGAATCATATAAGTCCTCATTACAATAAAAAGCTATCACTTCGAGACTTCATTATTAATTAATAAGTAGCAGATATGTCTTTTTCTTGTTGAAAATTTACATTGTTTTCTAGGAGCAGAGAAATTTAATAGATCAGAATTAAACATTGGCAAAAGGAAGCTTAATACATCAATAAATTCCAACACATATATTATTAACTGAAAATTTGGTTGAAATAACAATATATTGTATAGGAAGTATATTAATTATATATTGCTGAGTAATATTATAGCAAGCATAAAAGCTTAAAATAACATACATTTGTTATCTCATAGTTTTGTCAGTTAAGGCTTAACTAGATTCTCTGCTTAGTTACTCAGAGTGCTATAATCAAAAAATTGCAGCTCTATGCTCTCAACTAATAGTTCTATTTGGGAAAAATCTACTTCCAAGCTCAGTCTGTTGTTGGCAGGGTTCATTTTCTTGCAAGTGTGGAAGAAAAAGCTTCAGCTTCTTGCAGAGTCTTGGGTAGAGACTGTCCTCAACTCTTAGAGATTTCTGAAGTTCCACTTCAGAAATATATCATACCATATAGACTTTCCCAAAATTAACCCTTACTTCAGCTAGCAGCAAGGAGTCTGTAACAAAAGTATGGAAGCAAAACAGAGTCTTGTTATAAAGTAGTATAATCACAGGAGTGACACCTCATCACCTCTGATATATTCTGTGAGTTGGACAAGAGTCACAGGTCCCACTTGAGGTTGAGGGCTTTAGATTTTATAAAGGAATTAACACCAGAAAGTGGGGGACAGGATGTGTGCATGAGGTGAGGGCTTAGAGTCCATTCATCACTAAAGGACAAGGCTGGAGAAATCACTATGGGATGAAGATTTCTGTGAAAGAAAGGATACTTATGGGTCTTGAGTAATTGTAATGATTTAAAAAAGTAGATTTAGAGGGTGGAGGGATGAATAATATTTTAAGCCCTGATATAACCCACTCCAGTATTCTTGCCTGGAGAATCCCAGGCATGGGGGAGCCTGGTAGGAGGCCGTCTATGGAATCGCACAGAGTCGGACATGACTGAAGCGACTTAGTAGCAGCAGCAGCATACCAGACAAGGGCAATGGTTTTTGCTATGAAAAAAGATATGACTGAGTACATTGATAATCAAGAAAACTTATAAAAAAAAATCAAGATCAGAGTGGTTATGTTCATGGGAAAGTGCCCTAGAAATCTGTTCCACAAATGGTCCCAACCTGGTCTTGTCCATTAAATCAGGCAGGACTCAGAGACTGTAGAAACCAAACTAAAACCAGCTTAAACATAAAAGTTTATTAACATAACAATTGATGTTGATACATAGTTTATTGTGTCCACCAGTTTTCAGTGGTCTATCAAAAGCTGATAGTCTTATGATACATCTTGTTTATTATTTAACAATTTACTTTTCTTTTTGTAGTCCAACCTTAGATAATTCCATTATATGGGATAACAAGGATTATTTGCATATTCCTCTGCTTGGTTACATCAGAATCAAAAGAAGAATCTCACTTTCCGAGATCATAAAACCATTCGTGAAAACTTGCTGTGATTTCTTATTCATAGGTTAAATATCCCTGTATATAAATATTTAGCTTATGGGATGGAAAACTGTAATTGACTAGTCTTCATCATGTGTTCTTTATGTGGCAGGATGTCACCTGATTATCAATTTCAAAAACACAGAAAATGAGCAAACTTCACAGTTAAAAGAAAAAAATGGCAACAACACCTCTAATAATGTAGTAGGTAAATTGCATTACCAAAAAAAAAAAAAAGTGATGCAGAGAATCAGTTCAGTTCAGTTCCGTTCAGTAACTCAGTCATGTCCAACTCTTTGCAACCCCATGAATCGCAGCACACCAGGCCTGCCTGTCTATCACCAACTCCCGGAGTTCACTCAGATTCATATCCATCGAGTCAGTGATGCCATCCAGCCATCTCATCCTCTGTTGTCCCCTTCTCCTCCTGCCCCCAATCCCTCCCAGCATCAGAGTCTTTTCCAATGAGTCAACTCTTCGCATGAGGCAGCCAAAGTACTGGAGTTTCAGATTTAGCATCATTCCTTCCAAAGAAATCCCAGGGCTTGTCTCCTTCAGAATGGACTGGTTGGATCTTCCTGCAGTCCAAGGGACTCTCAAGAATTTTCTCCAACACCACAGTTCAAAAGCATCAATTCTTCAGCGCTCAGCCTTCTTCACAGTCCAACTCTCACATCCATACATGACCACTGGAAACACCATAGCCTTGACTAGACGGACCTTTGTTGGCAAAGTAATGTCTCTGCTTTTGAATATGCTATCTAGGTTGGTCATAACTTTCCTTCCAAGGAGTAAGCATCTTTTAATTTCATGGCTGCAGTCACCATCTGCAGTGATTTTGGAGCCCAAAAATATAAAGTCTGACACTGTTTCCACTGTTTCCCCATCTATTTCCCATGAAGTGATGGGACCACATGCCATAATCTTTGTTTTCTGAACGTTGAGCTTTAAGCCAACTTTTTCACTCTCCACTTGTACTTTCATCAAGAGGTTTTTTAGTTCCTCTTCACTTTCTGCCATAAGGGTGGTGTCATATGCATATATGAGGTGATTGATATTTCTCCCTTCAATCTTGATTCCAGCTTGTGCTTCTTCCAGCCCAGCATTTCTCATGATGTACTCTGCATATAAGTTAAATAAGCAGGGTGACAATATACACCTTGATGTACTCCTTTTCCTATTTGGAACCAGTCTGTTTTTCCATGTTCAGTTCTAACTGTTGCTTCCTGACCTGCATATAGGTTACATATCCCTTAAACCATTTTAATCTCTGTTTTTCTACTCTGTTTTTTCTTACAGTTATGTTTGGAGAAATTGGATCATCTGTTTTCCAAAGATTTTTCATTCTGAATATTATTGATTCTATATGTGTACCTTCTGTGTTCATTTAAACTGGAGTATATATCAAAATTTTGTTAAATTTGTTTATTTCTTTCCTTCTTTCATTCCTTACTTCTTCCCTCTTTTCTTTATCTATTTTTCTTCTTCCCTTCTTCTTTCCTTTCATTTGTGTGAATATTACATATATTGTGTAATATGAGGTACATAATATCTGCTTATTTAACTTATATGCAGAGTACATCATGAGAAATGCTGGGCTGGAGGAAGCACACGGTAGAATCAAGATTGCTGTGAGAAATATCAATAATCTCAGATATGCAGATGACACCACCCTTATGGCAGAAAGTGAGGAAGAACTAAAGAACCTCTTGATGAAAGTGAAAGAGGAGAGTGGAAAAGTTGGCTTAAAGCTCAACATTCAGAAAACTAAGATCATAGCATCTGGTCCCATCACTTCATGGGAAATAGATGGGGAAACAGTGGAAATATGGCTGACTTTATTTTTCGGGGCTCCAAAATCACTGCAGATGGTGATTGCAGCCATGAAATTAAAAGACACTTGCTTACTCCTTGCAAGGAAAGTTATGACCAACCTAGATAGCATACTGAAAAGCAGAGACATTACTTTGTCAACAAAGGTCCATCTATATAAGGCTATGGTTTTTCCAGTGGTCATGTATGGATGTGAGAGTTGGACTATAAAGAAAGAACTGATGTTTTTGAACTGTGGTGTGGAAGACTCTTGAGAGTCCCTTGGACTGCAAGGAGATCCAACCAGTCCATCCTAAAGGAGATCAGTCCCAAATATTCATTGAGAGGACAGATGCTGAAGCTGAAGCTCCAATACTTTGGCTACCTAATGCCAAGCACTGACTCTTTAGAAAAGCCCCTGATGCTGGGAAAGATTGAGGGAAGAAGGAGAAGGGAATTACAGAGGATGAGATGGGTGTATGGCATCACTGACTCAATGGACATGGGTTTGGGTGAACTCCTGGAGTTGGTGATGGACAGGGAGGCCTCGT
Organism: Bos taurus; assembly: GCF_002263795.3. Classification (NCBI taxonomy): domain Eukaryota; kingdom Metazoa; phylum Chordata; class Mammalia; order Artiodactyla; family Bovidae; genus Bos; species Bos taurus. Next base: position 54,118,289 of record NC_037338.1, on the reverse strand, counting down.
GTGTTCCGTTTCATGTGGTTGCAGAGTCGGACACGACTGAGCAACTGAACTGAACTGAACTGAATATCTGGTTGTGCTTTTTTGACTAAGTATAGGGTTACCATTTAGTTGCTCAGCAGTAACCTTAATCTCTATTTATCTCCATAGATGCCTGGGGCCATAAAAAAGACTATTGATCCTCACAAGAAGAAAGTTCCCTGACTAGTTGGAATGCCTTAGCTAGAAAATAGTCAAACTATGTAATACTCCAGTACTCATCTGGAGGGACTTTATGCCCGTGTGCCAGTTTACTATAGTGAAAATCGGTGTATGTAGGTTGATGATCTGTGATGGTTTATCTGGTTATTCTGCTTTAAAGATTCATCCATAAACATGTGACTTAGCTTCCCTGAGACTAAAATGTCTCACATATATGTTGTTGACTCATAATCTAAAGAAATAAATCTCATGCAACTGAGAAATGGCATTGAAACCTGAACTGCACCTGAATATGCACCTAGGCTTTCTTTCTCCAACTTTTTTGAATCCCCTGTCTTTATTAAAGCATTAATTAGGGATACCATGGTAGGCTATTGTGAGCTTTCTCATGTATGTGGGATGATGCATAACTAATGTAGTTATAAGAACAACCAATGATGATTATTACTTAATTCCCTTGTATATATAATTAAAGAGACTATTATTAAAATTTGCACATCTTATTTTCTGGATGATGTATATCTTCAATTATGAGTCTCTTGATCTATTATTTAGTCCCTTGACATACAATTGGCAATAAAAATAAATGCTTGATATTATCCCTTAATTAAGTTTTCAAAATTATGCATTATTTCCCTCAGATCAGACCAGATCAGATCAGTCACTCAGTCATGTCCGACTCTTTGCGACCCCATGAATCACAGCACGTCAGGCCTGCCTGTCCATCACCAACTCCCAGAGTTCACCCAGACTCACGTCCATCAAGTCAGTGATGCCATCCAGCCATCTCATCCTCTGTCATCCCCTTCTCCTTCTGCCCCCAATCCCTCCCAGCATCAGAGTCTTTTCCAATGAGTCAACTCTTCTCATAAGGTGGCCAAAGTACTGGAGTTTCAGCTTGAGCATCATTCCTTCCAAAGAAATCCCAGGGCTGATCTCCTTCAGAATGGACTGGTTGGATCTCCTTGCAGTCCCAGGGACTCTCAAGAGTCTCCTCCAACACCACAGTTCAAAAGCATCAGTTCTTTGGTGCTCAGCCTTCTTCACAGTCCAACTCTCACATCCATACATGACCACAGGAAAAACCATAGCCTTGACCAGACGAACCTTTGTTGGCAAAGTAATGTCTCTGCTTTTGAATATGCTATTATTTCCCTGTAAGTGTCCAAAATGACCAAGGATTCTGTATATGTGTTCATATATATGTTAATGTCTATTTACTTTTTAAATATTTCTATGTATTTAATCAATTTCAAGTACTAATGATATTTAAGGCTTCTGACATTAAATAATGATACTTAGGGAAACTCCAGTGGAAACCTTTTCAGGTTGATACTGTTTAAATATTTACCTTGATGTTTGATGTCAAGAATGTTAGAGACATGCATATGGTAAAAAGATTAGCATTGAAGTTCAGTTCAGTCTCAGTCATGTCCAAATCTTTGTGACCCCACAGACTGCAGCACTCCAGACTTCCCTGTCCATTACCATCTCCTGGAACTTGATCAAACTCATGTCCATCAAGTTGGTGATGATATGCAACCATCTCATCTTCTGTTGTCCCCTTCTTCTCCTGCCTTCAATCTTTCCCAGCATTAGGGTCTTTTCCAATAAGTTAGTTCTTCAAATCAGGTGGCCAAAGTGTTGGAGCTTCAGCTTCAGCATCAGTCCTTCCAATGTATATCTAGGGTTGATTTCCTTTAGAATTGACTGGTTTGATCTCCTTGCTGTCCAAGGGACTCTCAAAAGTCTTCTTCAATACCACAGTTTAAAAGCATCAGTTCTTCAGCACTCAGCTCTCTTAATGGTACTCCTGGAAAATCCATAGCTTTGACTAGATGGACCTTTGTCAGCAAAGTAATGTCTTTGATTTTAATATACTGTTTAGTTTGGTTATAGCTTTTCTTCCTAGGAGCAAGTATCTTTTAATTTCATGGCTGATGTCAGCATCTGCAGTGATTTTGGTGCCCAAGAAAATAAAATCTGTCACTGTTTCCATTATTTCCCCATCTAATTGTCATGAAGTGTGGGACCAGATGACATGATCTTAGGTTTCTGAATGTTGAGTTTTAAGCCAGCTTTTCACTCTCCTCTTTGACTTTCATCAAGAGGCTCTTTAGTTCCTCTTAGCTTTCTGCCATAGGGGTGCTGAAGACAACAATATGAACTGTTTACTACACATGCAGATGGTTATATCTCAAAAAAGAAACAAACCAAATACAATCACAGAGATATGTCAAGAGGACCTGTATCAACTGAAAGAGATTCCAGTGGCCAAAGCTGGAATATTTTGACCTACACAATAAATAAAATGTTATTGAATTAAAATCTAAATGATAGAATAAATATACTACATGAATCAATACTGATATAAATTAATGATTGAATTAATCAACAGGTAAGGGAAATTAAAAACCTATCCCATTTCATAGAAGAATTTAAAGCAATTTATATAAGTGTAATCCAAATAAGTGCAGTATAATTTCAGATTCCATAAATGTGTGCTATTCATGGTGACTTCCTTCCTAAAACTATAGTATGCAATATGGGGAGAAAAGTGTAACTTTAGAATGTAGATAACTGACAAGCACTTTCTCAAAATAGGTGGCCAAGTTATATACCCAAAGTGAGAAGTCAAGGCTACAGTATATTCTCTTGAAGTGAAAAAATTAAATTTTATTTGGTTCTATTGTTTTCCTCTTAAAAACACATTTCCTCAGTCTAATTTAAGAAAAAAATCAGGAAAACCTCAATTGAGGGACATTTTATCAAATATTTGACCAGTGTTCTTTAGACCTAAAAGTCATCAAGTCATTAAGACCTAAAAGACTTGAGAAACTGTCACGAGGAGCCTAAGAACACCTGACTGGTAAATGAATCTAGATACTGGTTCATTAATAATAAAAAAGTGTGGTTCATTAATAATAAAAAAATGTACCATAACAATGTAATAAGGGAAACTGGACACAGGTATATAGTACCTCTCTGTTCTCTCTTCACATATTTTGTGAATTTTAAGCTATTATATAAAAGTTTATTAAAAATGTGTATTAGTGAGGAAAAGATACTACCAAAATTAAACTAGTGGAAAATTTGTAACTGAACACTTCACACATTGCAATTTTAAAAGTCTAGGAAAGGTTTAAATACCTGTTAAATTCTGGTAGAGAGAAAAATTATTAAATGAGAAGATAGCTCTGAAAATTTCAGAATTTTTTTTCAAAGGAGTAGAGGTATGGAGAATGACACAAAAAGAATGCTGGGTATACACAGAAGACAAAATATATATGCTGTGTCAGTTTTCTATTGCTAGATAACAAATTAACTTTATTGGCTACACACAACATTCATTTATCATTTCACAGTTCTGTGGATAAGGAGTCTGAGCAAGACTTAACTGAGTCATAAGTTTCTTTTACAAGGTACCATCAATATGTCAACAAGGCTGTCCCAAGGTTTGACCAGGACAGATACACTTTCAAGCTCACTTGTTTGTTGGCAAGAAGGTAGACTCTTAGTACCAAGGGTCTCAGCTCTTCAGTGTCCATTGTTCAGAAGTTTATCTCTGTTCCTTGCTACTGAATCTCTCTGGTTAGCCACCTTGGGTGATCAAAATGTGTCAGTGAGAAAGCAAAAGAGACTGTTTGCTAACAAGATCAGAGTCACAATCTTTTGTCACAGAAGTGATATCCCATTATCTTTACTGTATTCTCTTAATTAGAAGCAAATCATTAGAAGAAAGAAAGAAAAGAAAGTGAAGTTGCTCAGTCATGTCCGACTCTTTGCACCTCCATGGACTATAGCTTGCCAGGCTCCTCCATCCATGGGATTTTCCAGACAAGAATACTGGAATGGGTTGTCATTCCCTTCTGTAGGAGATCTTCCTGACCCAGGGATCGAACATGGGTCTCCCACTGCAGGCAGACTCGTTACCGTCTAAGCCACCAGGGAAGCCTAATCATCAGAATCAAGGCATACTTAATTAGTATTACACAAGGCTTAATTATCAGGAGATGGGTGGTATATTAGAAGTCTGCTTATCAAATATGCATGTGGATATAGTCTGATATTCAGAAGGAGTACTCTCTTTTTGAGTTGATCTTGACAATGAGAAGAGTTAATGTTCTGAGTTTATGAATAACTATCTTTCAGAATAAATGAACTAACATAAATTTGTACACTCAGAAAAATCAATATAAAACAAATAAGATAAATACACTGAAAAACATACACCACCAAAAGACACATTCAATGAAACTATAAAACACCAAAGAGTTTTATAAAACTTAAATATGGATCACCAGTAAAAGATTAATATTTATGCTGACAACAGATTTCACATCAGCACAATGGAAGTTAGAGAAAAATAAAATAATACCTTCAAAGACACAAGCAAAATTTCAACTTCTTTTGAGATCCATGTATTTATTAGCTGGGAGAAAAGTTAAATACTGATTAACCTTAGATTTTGTTGCAAATATATGGTAAAAAATTAGAGTAGTCATTAAAATAATCAAAATAGAAATAAAACTGGTGTAAAAAAGAGAAGGCATTAAAAAAGAAAAAAAATGAGGAAAGTTAAAATGCATAATATCAAACAATCATTATTTATAAGACATTAAAGTACATTTAATGTCATTTAAGAGATCTTTTCAGATTTCATATAACAAATTCAGCTATGCTTTTGCAAAAGGAACATATAAAAATAAATAAAAGTGATAAAAATAGAAAAAAAAAAAGATTTTCCAGGAAAATATAATTATATTTTCAGGAAAATAAAAGAAAACACTGTTGTAGCTACCACACAAATTAGGCTTAATATGATAATGATTATTAGAATTAAAGATTTTTGTTCTGTGATAGTAAGTCATTCAAGTCCTAGACAATAAGCTATTACATTTCAAACTTGCAATTTCATGATGAAAACTTCATATTAATGTGAGAAACAGATACAAATTAATAAAGAAAATGTTATCCTAAATATTATCATAAAACATATATCTTAATTATTCATAAATCATAGATATGAAGTATTAGGAAAATATGTACTTTAAAAATAGAAGTAATAAGGTTTATACTATGGATACATAGAACCTCCTGAAGTGAACAATTAGAAAGCACAGTCTTCCCAGACTTGTAGAGGTGGTTTATAATAATTGGTTTTGAATATTATTATAAAGCAAATAAAGCATATAATTAAAATTATTTTTATTTTATAACCTATATCTCTGATGATAAGGCTGTGTATTACATTAAAAGGGAATCACATTATGATATCTGAAAGCCCACCGCTATGACAAACGCTGATAAATTTCCACCAGTACTTCTTTTTCCCTTTCTATTTCAAATAATGAATTATCATGTAAATTTATAAAGGAAGATAGATGCCATGTTAAAGAATCATGGCCATATGAATAAGATACTGGCAGGGAATTTTAAATGGAAATGACATGCGCAACTTCTACATAGGTTCCTTAAAACTGATTGGCTCTTCTGCTGCTGCTGCTGCTGTCGCTTCAGTCGTGTCTGTCTCTGTGCGACCCCATAGACGGCAGCCCACCAGGCTCCCCTGTCCCTGGGATACTCCAGGCAAGAACACTGGAGTGGGTTGCCATTTCCTTCTCCAATGCATGGAAGTGAAAAGTGAAAGTGAAAGTGAAGTCGCTCAGTCGTGTCCGACTCTTAGCCACCCCATGGACTGTAGCCTACCAGGCTCCTCCGTCCATGGGATTTTCCAGGCAAGAGTACTGGAGTGGGGTGCCATTGCCTTCTACTCTTTCCTAATTTCCATGTGTGCTGGTGAACCACCCAATATTGATATTTCAGAGTAGTAAAACATTCAAGTAATGAGAGTGAAACAGTAGGACTCACAAAAAGACATGGATGCATGAATGACGAATGATGCAAAACTCTCTCCTGGCTCTGGACTTACTATTTATCCCTAAATCTTGGGTAAGAAGTAAACTTCTACTTCATTTAAGCCACTGATATGCACATTATTTATTATTGACATTGGCTAATTATATTCTAAGATATATGAGATTAAAGTAATTTCTCTTTGTAGCTTGTCTTTGTAGTTTTATGTTTTATTTTGATAAACAGAAATTTTCAATTTGAAATTAGATGAAAACATAAAAGGGCTACCTTGGTGGCTCAGTGGTAAAGAATCCACCTGTCGATGCAGGAGACTCAGGAAACATGGGTTTGATCCCTGGGTCAGGAAGATAACCTGGAGAAGGAAATGGCAACTCACTCCAGTATTCTTACCTGAGAAATCCCGTGGACAGAGAAGTCTTGAAAGAGTCAGACATGACTTAGTGACTAAACAGTAACGAGACACACAAATATTGTCTTCAGTTTAGTGTTTTTGTGTCATATTAATAAATTTATTTTCCTCTCAAAGTTATAAACTACATTGTGTAACAGTTCAATATTTCTAGCCTTTCAGCTTTTGCGTCCCCAGAAAGTTCTTGCAACTTTCCCATGCATATGTAGTTCAGAACTTAATCAAAGTTTTTTCACTGAAGTGTCTGCAAGGGCTTGGGGGTTTGCTTTTCTGCATTTTTTTTTTTTTATTTCTAAAACTTACATCTTTACTTTCTGTGTGTTTTGAAAGCTCCAGTTGTATTCCTCAGTTCATTTTTACATGGCCTTACACCATCTTGAACCACCTAATCTGAAGAGAATCTTCCGAATAAAAGTCACAAAGCACAATTCCTAGTCATTACATTGCTTCTCATTCAGGCATCAACTGCCTTCAGTTTCCGCCAGCTTTTGGCAACTTTCCAGTGCCTTCATGTAGTTAATTTTAATTTTTTTTTTCAGTTTTATTAGTATTACTTGTTAACTGTAGCCTTGACCTAATATGAGCTAGCATTACTTGAAGCAGAACTCTGCTATTGACAATTTTTATTTAAATATAGGTACTGTGTTACTTTGCCTACAAAGGTCTGTTTAGTCAAAGCTGTGGTTTTTCTACTAGGTATGTACAGATGTGAGAGCTGAACAATAAGGCAGAACATCAAAGAACTGATGCCTTTGAACTGTGGTGCTGGAGAAGACTCTTGAGAGTTCCTTGGACTGCAAGGAGATCAAACCAGACAATCCTAAAGGAAATCATCCCTGAATATTCACTGAAAAGACTGATGCTGAAGCTGAAGTGCCAATACTTTGGTCACCTGATGCGAAAAGCTGACTCATTAGAAAAGACCCTGATTCTGGGAAACACCAAAGGCATGAGGTGAAGGGGATGACAGAGGATGAGATTTTGGGGATGGCATCACTGACTCAATGGGCATGAGTTTGAGCAAACTTCGGGAGATGGTGAAGGACAGGGAAGCCTGATGTACTGAAATCTGTGGGATTGCAAAGAGTTGGACATGACTGGGCGACTGAACAACGACACTGCATTTGTGGGCTTTTCAGCTGATGCTAGTGGTAAAGAATCCACCTGACAATGCAGGAGACATAAGAGATGAGGGTTATATCCCTGGGTTGGGAAGATATCCTGGAGGAGGGCATGGCAACCCACTCCAGTGTCCTTGCAGTTTATAGGGTCACAAAGAGTTGACAATGACTAAAGCGACGCAGCAGACACACACTGTATTAGTATGTTTTTTTGTTTATTATAATTTCTAATACATATAAATAGTCCCTTTATTTCATGATAAAACATACATTTTTAACTACAGAGGAACAAAGAGACTTTGAAATGGCACTGATTATACTTTATTTTTAATTTTTAAGATAACTGCTTATTTGTATCTATACTATTCTATCCCTGGAATTATGTTTATTTCTTCTAAGACACTCCCATAACAGGGAAATTTTATTGTATCTTCTCGGAATTTGTGTCAAGTTTGAACTTGGAAATATTTATTTCAGAGTTAAAAGCAGACACCTCATCTTTAAACTGGGGATGACCTAATTCTAGCATGGGTGTACCTTACTCTAGGTATCCAAATTTCACTTTTTAAAAAGTTCTAAATTTTTAGTTCTAATTTTAAAGTTCTAATTCATTTTTTCTTTGAATATTAGCCCATATTTGATACTGTATGGTGTAATAATGCTATGGTTCTCTTTTATTCCCCTTAGGAATGGGTGAGGAAATGGTAGAGGTAAGAGAATAATGTAGTAATTGGGACTGGTGAATTAATTTAATAATCATTTCAACCAAACCCCTATTATAGCTTCCATTCTCACTTCATTTTGTGCCATCATTTTTGTTATTTTGCTGATCACCCAGAGAAGCTCTACCATCCACTGCAACTGTCACTTATTGGTACTGGTCTCTAGTTTCCTGAACCAACTTTATCTATGAATAGGCAGAAATTTCTCAATCACAGACAATCTAAATTCTCTCTCATTTGTTTCTATGTATTTATTTTATTATCATTTTATAAGATTCTCAAAGCAAAAAGAAGAAATCTTGGAGCTTTAGTTAGCCACCTTGAAATTACAACATTCACATGCATCATTTTATTAATTTAAACTGATATCATGGTCAGTAAAAATGTGGACTTTTTATATCAAAACTTTTCAAGTGAATTTTTCCTTTTTTAACCTTGAGGTATTGCTTTTAAAATCCAGATCAAAATATTTTAGCAGTAATTATACTTGATTTTATTTCAAAATTTTTAGACCCTCTTGTTACCCTTTAAATTGCTTTGACTCGATTTTGTTATCTGAAATATCACAGCTCCCTCCTGCCAGTAGACCATCTGTAATGACATATGGTGGTTTAACTTTTACAGCACGATTTAAAAAGGGTCACTGCATCACTATCAGCCTGACTCCTACCTTAGATAACTAACATAAGGCCTATATCCAGGTGAAAAGGCAAATATTTTGGTCATTTTGAATTGTTTCCTTGATACAACTAAAGCTTTAGTGCATTATCTCTATTAAATCTCAAAGATGTAAGGATATAATGTTCTAATAATATGGATGAAGATATGGAAGCAGAAGTTGCTTATGTGACTTTTCTTGGGGTTACTTAGTAATTGAAAAGAATGAGATTTGAACACACAGTTTATGTTTCCAAAACACTGGATCTTTCCACTGCTGCACTTTCATTTTAATGTGATAAAATAGCAGAGCTCAGTAATTCCACTTCTTCCTATATGCTGATCCCAGGCTAGACTTTCCAAACAGTATCTTATTCTGCCTTAGTTTGTTGTTTCAGAAAGAACTGTGTTTGCTGCAATTAACAACCAACAAGATTTCTGAAGGTTGGCAGTTTAATTCATTTTCACAAAGTTGTCAAGTGCCTCTGAAATTCTCTATCATTCTCTCATGAACAAAACAAAACAAAAAAAAATCACTCTAAACCACCAGGCATTTCATCTGCACTCCAAAGAGTGAGAAGGAGAATGACAAACAACACATGCCATAGATTACTATGCTTCCTTTTAAATGTTTTATTGAAATAGAATTAACTTCCCATGTTATTAATTTCACATATACAGCATAGTGATTCAACATCTTTACACATTATAAACCGAGCAGCACAATTAGATGTCTAGTAAGCATCTGTCACCACACAAAATCATCACAATGTTATTGACTGTATTCCCCATGCTGTCCATTGCATCCTTGTGACTTATTCACTTTATAACAGGAAGTTTGTACCACTTATCACCTATTTTGCCCATTCACCCAACTTCTTCTACTGTGGCCAACACAAGCTTGTTTTCTGTATTGATTTAAAATCTGGAGATCCAGTAAAATCAGTGGTCTAAGTCTGAAGTCCTGAACCAGGAGAGCCAATCGTGTAAATACTAGTCTAAGGTAAGAAAAGGTAAGAAAAGATGAGTCCCAACTCAGGCAGACAAGCAGAACATTAATTCATTTTTCTCTGCTTTTGTTCTATTCTGCTTGTCAATAGACTGAATCATAACCACTCATAACAGAGAAGGCAATCTACTGAGTCCACCAGTTCAAATGTTAATCTCATTGAGAAGCATTTTCACAGACATATCCAGAAAACACCTTTAATCTGGGCACTCCATGACCAGTCAAATCAACACATAAAATTAGCCATCAAATTATTTAAACTTATCATTATTTCCTCATACTTCAATTTTCAATATCTGTTGACATTTGCTTTTCACTGGTAGTCTTGCCTTTTCTTTTCAATTTTTAAGAGATCTTTAAATTTTCAGATGCTATTCTTATGTCAAATTTAGAAATGGAAATGCAGGCATACCTTGAAGACATTGTGTGTTCTGTTCTAGACCACTGTGATAAAGTGAATTTTGCCATGAAGTGAGTCACATGACTTTTTATTTTTATTTTCCAGTGATATAAAAGTTATGGTTACACTATACTGTAGCCTACTAAGTGCACAAGGACATTATGTTTAAAAACAATGTACACACCTTAATTAAAAAATACTTATGGTTAAAAGGTGCTAACCATCATCTAAGCTTTCAGCAAGTCCCAATAATTTTGATAATGGACTATCTTTCTTCAGTGTTGATGACTGCTGACTGATTAGGACTGTGGTTGCTGAAAATTGGGGTGGCTGTGGCAATTTCTTAAAATAAGACAGCAATAAAATTTTCTATATCAATTGACTCTTTCTTTAATCAATGCTATTTCAGTAGCATATAATGTATTTAATAGTGTTTTACCAATAGTAGAACTTCTTTCATAATTGGAGTCAACCTTCTCCAAGCCTGTCACTGCTTTATCAACTAAGATTATATAATATTCTAAGTATTCTGTTGTCATTTCAATAATATCCCCAGCATCTTCACCAATAATAGATTCCATCTCAGGAAGCTACTTCCTTTGTTCATATTGTTGTGCTCAGTCACTCAGTTGTGTCTGACTCTTTGCATCCCCATGGACTACAGCCTGCCGGGCTCCTCTGTCTATGGAATTTTCCAGGCAATAATACTGGAGTGAATCGACATTCCCTACACCAGACGATCTTCCTGACCCAGGAATTGAACTCTGACCTCCTGTGTCTCCTGCATTGTCAGGGGTATTCTTTACCACTAGCGCCACTTGGGAAGTCCATCTTTGTTTATAAGAGGCAGCTTTTCATTCTTCAATTTGTAACATGAGATTGCAGCAATTCAGTCAGATATTCATGCTGCACTTTTAATTCTAGGGTTTTTTTTCTGTTTTTTTTTTTCTGTTTTCACCACATCTGCATTTACTTCCTCCACCTTAACTCTTATTAATGTTGCTATTATGACCCTACTCATGATCATAAATGTTATTAGTGGCATCGAGAATGGTGAATCCTATTCAGAAAGTTTTCAGTTGACTTTGCATGTATACATCAGAGAAATCACTATCTATAGCAACTATGGCCTTACAAAATGTGTTTCTTGATGAATGAGACTTGAAAGTTTAAATTACCTCTTAATCCATAGGCTGCAAAATGGATATCATGTTAGTAGACAAGGAAACAACATGGAAACATTAATCTTGTACATCTTCAGAAGAGCTCTTGGATGCATTGTCAATGAGAAGTAATATTTTGAAAATAATTTTAGCTTCTGAGCAGTAGATCACAATAGTGGGCTTAAAATATTCATTAAGTTCAATTCAGTCAGTCACTCAGTCATGTCTGACTTTTTGCAACCTCATGAACCATAGCACTCCAGGCCTCCTTGTCCATCACCAACTCCTGGAGTTTTCCCAGACTCATGTCTATTGAGTAAGTGATGCCATCCAGCCATCTCATCCTCTGTCAGCCCCTTCTCCTCCTGCCCCCAATCCCTCCTAGCATCAGGGTCTTTTCCAATGAGTCAACTCTTCTCATTAGGTGGCCAAAATATTGGAGTTTTAGCTTCAACATCAGTCCTTCCAGTGAACACTGAGGACTGATCTCCTTTAGGATGGACTGGTAGAATCTCCTTGCAGTCCACGGAACTCTCAAGAGTCTTCTCCAACACCACAGTTCAAAAGAATCAATTCTTCTTGCTCCCAGCTTTCTTTATAGTCCAATTGTCACATCCATACATGACCACTGGAAAAACCATAGCCTTAACTAGACAGACTTTTGTTGACAAAGTAAGTCTCTGCTTTTTAATATGCTCTCTAGGTTGGTCATAACTTTCCTTCCAAAGAGTAAGTGTCTTTTCATTTCAAGGCTGCAATAACCATCTGCAGTGATTTTGGAACCCCCAAAAGTAAAGTCAGCCACTGTTTCCCCATCTATTTGCCATGAAGTGATGGGACCAGATGCCATGATCTTAGTTTTCTGAATGTTGAGCTTTAAGCCAACTTTGTCACTCTCCTCTTTCACTTTCATCAAGAGTCTCTTTAGTTCTTCTTCACTTTCTGCCATAAGGGTGGTGTCATCTGCATATCTAAGGTTATTGATATGTCTGCCGGAAATCTTGATTCCAGCTTGTGCTTCATCCAGCCCAGCATTTCTCATGATGTACTCTGTATATAATTTAAATAAGCAGGGTGACAATATACAGCCTTCACGTACTCCTTTCCCTGTTTGGAACCAGTCTGTTGTTCCATGTCCAGTTCTAATTGTTGCTTCCTGACCTGCATACAGGTTTCTCAAGAGGCATGTCAGGTGGTCTGGTATTCCCATCTCTTTCAGAATTTTCCACAGTTTACTGAAATCATGTTGTAAGCATCTGTAAACATCTGTGCTGCTATCCATGTTTTGTTGCTCTCTTTGTAGTGCAGAAGCAGAATAGATTTAGCAGAATTCTTAAAAGCCCCAGAATTTTCAATAAATAACATTGGCTTTAACTTAAAATCACCAGCTGCATTAGCCCCTAACAGGAGTGTCAGCCTGTGCTTTGAATTTTTAAAGGCAGGCATTGGCTTCTCCTCTCTAGCTATGCAAGGTGGTATCTTCTTCCAATAGAAGATTGTTTTACTTACATTTAACATCTATTGTCTAGTGTAGTTACTTCCATAAATTATATTAGCAAGATTTTCTGGATAGCTTGCTGCAGTTTCTCCATCAGCATCTGCTGTTCTCCTTGCACTTTATGTTATGGGGATGACTTCTTTCCTTAAATCTTATGAACCAAACTCTGCTGGCTTTATTATTATCATTATTATTTTTTTTTCCCCTGCAGCTTTTTTAGCTCTCTCAGCTTTCATAGAATTAAAGAGAATTGGAACTTTCCTCTGGATTAATTCCTAAAACTTTCTCCAGATCAGCAATAAAGCTGTTTGTTTTCTTACCATCCATGTGTCCACTGAAGTAGCACCATTAACTTCAAAAACGTTTCCTTTTTAGTCACAATCTGTTTCACTGTTTAGCACAAGAGGCTAGCTTTCAGCTTATCGTAACTTTTGACATGACTTTTACTAAGGTTAACAATTTGATTTAAAAATGAATGAAAGATATATGACCTTCCTTTCCATGAGCACTTAGATGTTATTAAAGGGTAATTAAATGACATAATTTCTATATTGTTATATCTCAGGAGACAGGCAGGCCCAAGGGAAGGGGGAGATGTTGGGAAAGAGTAAATTGATGGAGCAGTTGGAACACACACATTGATAAAGTTTGCCAAAATATATGAGCTTGGTTTGTGGGGTCCAACAATAATATCAATAAAGACATAAAAAATCACTGATCACAAATCACTATAACAGATATAATAATAGAAAAAAGATTGAAATAATGTTGAAATTACTAAAACGTGACACAGAGACAAGAAGTAAACAAATGCTGTTGCACAAATGGAACTGATAGACTTGTTTGAAGCAGGATTACCACAAATCTTCAACTTACAAAAAAGGAAATTGTAATGTCTGCAAAGTACAAAACATAAAGGAGAATAAAATAAAGTATGCCTGTATATTGTTTTGGAATTTTTTTAACAATTAACTTCATGAATGAAATTATTTAATTTTAATACCACCAATTCAGTGAATGAAAGTACTTAATGGTAATAACATCAACCATATTTCTTTATTTTCCTTTACAAATTTTATTTTGAGTTTTTATTTAAAAAGTCTTTCTCTACCTTTGCTTTCTTCAGCTTCTAGAGTCTACTTGTGTTTCTTGTTCACTCTGCATCTTCCTTCTACAAAGCACAATGATTCCATGTCTGTTTCCATTTACATATCTTTTATTTATTTATTTTTTTCTGAATTAGATTTCCTTGTGCCTGTTTTACAAGGAGTCTTGTGATTACATTGGACTGATTTGGATAATCCAAAATAATCTCATAATTTCAAGATTCTTAATTCACCAAATCCATACTATCACAATGTAAGGTATTAATATCATACTCATAGGTTCCAGGTATTAGAACACAGATGCAAATTTGTGAAGCACTCCATATTTTTTGGAGTAGCAACCCACTCCTTATTCTTGCCTGGGAAACCCCATGGACACAGGAGCCTGGTGGGCTACCACTCATTGGGTTGCAAAGAGTTGAATAAGACTGAACATATACCCCTTGCTTCTCATCATTTTGGAACCATTATTGATCTTGTGCTAAGATGCTTCAGTTGTGTCCAGTTCTTTGCGATCCTATGGACTATAGCCCACCAGTCTCCTCTGTCCATGTGATTCTCCAGGCAAGAATACTGGAGTGGGTTGCCATGCCAGCCTCATTACTGATCTCACCACATAGTAAAAGTTTACAAAAAGATAAATTTAAAAATAACAAATCATAAAAAAATGTAAATTAATGCTTTGATATCATATAATAGACTTCAGGAAAAGAAATACTACCCAGGTAAAAAGATATTTTAATGCTAATAAGTTCATGAAAAATGTATAGTCTAAATGTATATGCATACAATCATAGACCATTAGCAAACACATAGAACATGAACTGATCAAATAGAAATTATAAAGAAGCATAACACCAATTGTATTTGGAGATTTCAATATTTACTCAATATTCTCCATAATTGATATTACTATTAAACAAATTAAAATTAATAAGATATGATTTAAATATATGATTAATTTGCATTTAAAATTAATTTAAAGTTTGTTATTAAATTATAATTAAACTTAATTAAGAAAAATAGACCTGAACAACAATATTTATCAACTCAGCTTAAATAATATTTATATTAATATAATATCTGATCCAAAATATCGACATCAGATGAAAAGTTCACTAAGAACCTTTATAGTTGGTAGCATTGCAAATTTAAATTCTGCACATAACTGAAACACATCAAAATATAATATCTTTATGCAGTAAAACTAAGACAATGTTTAGAGGATAATCTATAGCTTTACATATATTTATTACAAAAACATAAGAAATATAATGATTTATATGTCTACCTTCAGAAGTTAGAAAAATATAGTGAAATTAAAACCAAAGGAAGTATAAATAACTAACAGGGTAATAAAGATATAAACAAATAAATTAATTAGAAAACAAACTATAAAGAGAATCAATGGCTCAGCTGCTTCTTTAAACATATCAATAAAATTTATAAGCCTTAGCCAAATTAAGGGAATAAAGTAGAGAAGACATAAGTCATAAATTAGAAAAGAGAAAATTAAGAAAGAATTCCACTAGAATTGGTAAAATGAGAGACTGCCAATTTCAAATGCTGTTAAGGAAGATACAGTTACTTTGGAAAATAATTTCACATTGTGTTGTAAAAGTAAATATCTCTTTTATTAAACATCATGATTCAGTAATTCCATTTTTATATATTTAGGTAAATAGCAAAACAATTTAATAGCACAAAGATTTTACATTAATACCCACTGAATATTCATTTCATGTTAAAATGAACTAAAATTTCAAATACAACATAGGTAAATGAATAAACATATTTTAGTATATCTATACAATAGGATAATATTCAGCAAAACAAACAAAAAACCCAAAAAAGAATGATATCTCAATATTCAAAGCACATGGAAGAATGTGAAAACAATTATTCTAAGGAACAAAGATAGACATTAAACATAAGTACTTCTATTTCCATTTATATGAAACTCTAGAAAAGCCAGTCCTAATATATAGTGACAACAAATATATGCATACACACATATAATGGAATATTGCTGAGGCACAAAAAGAAATTTCGACTTGCAACAACCCGACTGGACTTAAATGGTATTATCTTGTGTGCTGTGCTTAGTTTCTCAGTCTTGTACAACTCTTTGGGATGCCATGGATTGAAGCCCATCAGGCTCCTCAGTCCATGAGATTCTCCAGGTAAGAATACTGGAGTGGGTTGCCATGCCTTCCTCCAAGGGATCTAATCCAGGGGTGGAACCAAGGTGTCTCGCATTGCAGGCAGATTCTTTACCATCTGAGCCACCAGGGAAGCTGGGTATTATCTTATCCTTGGTGAAATAAGTCAGACAGGGAAAAACAAATTGGAATCTAGAAACAAATGCAAATGAATGAATATAGCACAGTAGAAATCAATTCATAGGTATAAAGAACAGGCTGGGGCTTACCAGAAGGCAGAGGGAGGCTTACCAGAGGCAATAGGGAGACATGGAATGGGAGTAGAGGATTGAGAGCTAAAAAAAAAAAACAGTTTTAAAATGGATATACTACAAGGAAATATAGCCATCATTTTGTGGTGATTTTAAGTGGAGTAATCTATAACGAGGTTGCTATATTATAAACATGAAACTAATATAATGCTGTAAATCAACTACATTTTAATTAAATACAAACATACATACAAGGACTCTGGAAAAATTAAATAAAAATAAACCATCTAAATCCCAAAATTTTCACATGTTGCATGGTGAAATGAAAATTCCTGAACCATATTTAGTGATTGAAAAGGTTTATTTTGGCTCATGTCTGTTTTAGTCATTCAGAACTACCTAGGAATTTATGATTCAGTTTCAATGTGTTTGATACCCCTGGAGAGCTCTTCTAAATTAATCAGAACTCTAGCTTTGCCCTAGTAGTGTACAATTTTCAAATATGAACATAGTTAAAAGTATAAGCTGCAATCAACTCCTTTGTATGTTTCTTGATTTCACCAACTATTGTATGATCAACTAGTTTGTGTTAAGGGAATAATGAACAAACACGGGGCCTGAGTGTCTTGAGAAAACACCTCACTCTTAACAGGTTTGCTGTGAGGGACAAAAACAAAAACTATAAAAGACTTGCTTATTTACTGGCACAGAGTGAGTATAGAATTCAGTTCTCTTCCAAATCTCCATCTCTATATTTTAAATACAAAATTGGGAAAATAATTGGTTTTTTTTTTCCTTTTTTTACTGTTTTAAAGGTAGAGATGATATAATCTATATAAAAGCATATTACAGAGTCTTAACACATGTATAAACAGTAGATCTCAACTGTTAATGCCAACCAAATTCACATAGTTTAATAAATGAACCAATAGTGTAATAACTGGGGAGCAGTATTCTAAATGGCAAATAGTACTGCTAGATTTTAAAGCTTGCAGAAGAACATAAGACACAGACAAAACCTGAGCATGTATTATTTGTCATTTGAGGTGATTTTTAATACATTTATTTCACATATGCATGGTTGATTTCACACAAATTTGTTTTGAATTTGTGGATGTGTCAGTAGATTAAGAACTGTTTCCTGATCACCTGTCCACTCTTTGCTTTTGATGAGCCCTCTCAGAGATGTCTCAAACTCCCCCAGATTCTGTTTCTATGTTATTTTTCTCATGCCCTAACTACCATTCGTGATCACTAAATCCGTTCTTTAAGTCAGTCTCTTGGGCACAGGGGTGATCTCCTCAGATCAACTTGTTCACCTCTCCTTATTTATACCAACTCCACCAGATTCAGCCAGTCAAAGCTTCACAGATTACTTCCTATATTGATTTGAATAAAAGTTGGTAAGTTAGATCAATTCAACTAGGTTTCCCTCATCTTTTTTTTTTTCCAAAAGATTAGCTGGCTAGGATAGGGGAAATATTCTTTGATCTTAAAGAATCTTACGAGACAGCAAAAGAGACACTGATGTATAGAACAGTCTTATGGACTCTGTGGGAGAGGGAGAGGGTGGGAAGATTTGGGAGAATGGCAATGAAACATGTAAAATATCATGTAGGAAACGAGTTGCCAGTCCAGGTTCGATGCATGATGCTGGATGCTGGGGGCTGGTGCACTGGGACGGCCCAGAGGGATGGTATGGGGAGGGAGGAGGGAGGAGGGTTCGGGATGGGGAGCACATGTATACCTGTGGCGGATTCATTTTGATATTTGGCAAAACTAATACAATTATGTAAAGTTTAAAAATAAAATAAAATTAGAGAAAAAAAAAAGAATCTTACGTACTGATGTTTTTGTTTCCTCAATCATTCAGTTTATGACTGAAGGGCAGGGATACTACATGAAATCAGAAAGTTACTTAAAACTCTCTGTGCCTCAGTTTCCTCATATATAAAATGAGAATAAAAATAGCACTTAGGTCTTAGGGCAGTTTTAAGTAATAAATACTTTTATACTTATAACATTTAAAATTATTCCTAGATTCTAGTAAGCACTATAGAAGTGTGAGTAATTATTAATCTTTCTCCTTAGCATATTACTGACCAACCTTAGCATGCTTCCTAATATGTCTTCTCCCAGTTGCATCCATCCGTATCTATACACTGTGTGAGTATGTGTATAAAAACCTCTATATACAAATAGAAAAGACTTGTTTTCAATTATTTATTTGAAAATGGGCTCAACAACCCTGCTCACATGAAGAAAGATATTGAAGGCTATTCAAAATCAATGTGTGTGTCAACATACTTAGACAAATGGCCAATTGGCCTTGTGCTAAACACAATGAACAAATCAATGAAATCCATTAGAAAGTACTTAGGAATAATAAATTTTAAAGAGCCAAATAACACTTCAGCAATGGTTTGGCCTCGAGACCTTGAATGGAAGATGTCAGGTTTAGAATCCACCTAAATATCCCCTGTATAACATGCAAGGTGAAATATATAAAACGTTTTTAAAGAAGCAAAACTTCTCTATATAACAAAGTGTCTTGGTCAATTTGCATGTAAGTATTTCTGTCTGTAAACTCTCCTTTGCTTGTGTCAGGTGCACTCTCCTCCCAGCCAGTGTGGTCTCCCTCCAACCCACCTCCTATTTATAGTCACAAATGAGAAAACATTGGGTCAGAAGACCTAAGCCATCAATACCACAGACGCATAAGCAATACAGGAAATTGGTCCTGACCCAGTGATTGAGCAAAAGCTTATTATAGCATATGTGTTTACTCCTGGTTATTTTCCCATACCCATTATTATTAATGTGCTTATAGTAAAATATCTGAGTCCAGGGTCAGTGGAGGATCAGCTATAACTGTAGTTAGGTGGAAAGCACCTAAATAGCCATTTATACTTAGCTTCTTAAAACCTCCAGGGGAAGTTCCATTTCAGCAAAGGATAAGACTTAAGTCGCAGAAATGAATCTATAATGTTAGAAGTTGAGGTGTCAGTTGAGCAAGTCAGGGAGGAATTAGGGCTATAGAAGGACTAGCCACTTTCCCTGAAATCACATATTTTATTCAGGTAGCACTTTTCTTCTCTCAGTAAGACCAGAGTCACCCTGGCTTTTGGATAAAAATGTTATCAATCTGCTCATAGCCTTCTGGAATTTTGTACCCAATTAAACCATCTGTTGGTGCCCTGGAGCACACCCACTTACAAATTTCTCAGCTAATGAGTTGCTCATTGGTTTCAGTAAGATTTCCTCCTCAAGGGCAATGCCTTATCCCATTAAAAAGCTTGAAAGAAACTGCTAGAGCAGAGAGAAGCACAAGAATATGTAGTTTTTATGCTGTAAAAAAGTCAGTGTCAGAACAAGTGTGAGAAAAGTTGATTTGTTCAGTTCAGCAAATGGATGTCCTCTTCATGGCATTTCCAAGTTTACCACTCTTTAGAAAGAAATTAACAGAGTCCTGAGACAAGATGATCCATTTATTGTAGAATCCGGCTTCTCTGACCGTCATGAAGAAGATATCATTCAAAAACATCCTCAGAACTGGCCAGGTGCTGCTTACTGATATAAATTGTGTTATGATCCATGGTAAGCAAGTGTATGATGGACATGTACATTGCTCATGTTCTTTGTGTGTGAGGGTCCTGAAATAATTATTGACATATCACTGGGAGAAGAGGTGAGAAAGAGAAACAGAGAGATAGCAAGGCAGAGACAGATGCAGAGAGTGAGGTAGAGGGAGAGAGAGAGGGAGATGTAAAGAAAAAAATGAGTAAAGAGAGGAAGGAAGGAAGAAATTTAAAGATAAACTAGAAGATAAAGGGGGAAAGCTATAAAAAATAATAGCCTCTTTATCAAATTACTAATTTACGTTTTTTCTAACTGAAGCATTTTAATATGTTTGTTCAGAAAATATTCATTTTATATTCAGTCTTAAGTAATAGTGTATTTAATAAATGTTTACAGGTATTCTTTCCCAACACACAATTGTAGGAAATTAGTTTTTAGAGACAGCTTGCTATAAATCAGTTATTTGATCTTATTTTCTTTTTTTGTTAAAACTGATGATATCTGAGAATCAGTTCATAGGATTAATGATTCACTACTGCTGTAGTTAAAGGAAAACTTCATGACCAAAGAAAAATTTTGTCTATTAGCTAGAAGTTTATATGGATATTGATATAGGCTCATCTTATATGTCACATATCAATAGTGGGTAGAAACTACATGGAGGTTGAATTGAGGAGACTGAGGTCAAGGACAGACACAGAAGAAATGAAAGAGAAGTCTTAACACTGGCACAAGATGGAGAATTGTGTCATATATCCCAGATATTTGTGACCTGTTCTAACACTGCACTATTTGAAAAAACTGGCCACAAACTACATGTTGCTATGGGGAACTTGAAATGTGGCTGGTCTGAAGTGAAACAAACTGTATGAGTAAAATACTCACTGAATTTCAAAATTGTCCCCAAAACATGTGAAATATATTGTTAACAATTTTATATTGATTACAGGTTAAAATGATTTTTGATGTGAATATTGAAAAATATAAAAGTACATATATAGCACACATTGCATTTACATTGGGCAGGGCTGATTTAGAAAATCAACTCAAATGTTGGACTTGCTGATCATTTCAAAAATATGTAAGGTCAATATCCTTTATTTTTTATATGATTCCCACATTATAATAGAGTCTGTTGACTTTTTAATGCTAAGAAGATCTGAGTACACAATACAAAAAGGCAGTATTAATAATATCCAACATTTGCCATTTATGATGTCCCCAAAATTATACACTGTAATCCTATTTATAGATGGGGAAACTGCTTAGTCTGTGTGCTTAAGGAACTCATGGAAGTTGACAGTTGGGAAGCAGTGAACATATGGCTAAATCCTGGCAGTTTTATATAATTATTGTGCTATTCTCCCTGTCGTAGGCTTATAAAATATGAACTACATTCAGTATTATAATTGACTCTAAGGTATTCTTAATTAAATATCACAGAATGACACATCTCAAGTAAATCATGATTTTCATCTTGTGGAAGCCGATTTGTAGAGGATTTAGAATGTGATATAAATCACTTCTTCTCAAAGAAATGTACGAAATAGATTTCTATTGTTTATATCACCCACTTTACAGTACTTTGTTATAACAGCCCACACTGACTAAGACGTCGTTAAAGATTCTGGGTGAGCATGGGCCTCTGTGTGGGTACCACTACATATGACTAAGTATCACAGATGCAGTTAACATCTTACCTGTTCAAACTTGTTGAGGATCAAAGATAATATATAGCCTGAAGAATTAAAACTTTTTTTTAACGTTTTCTTCCCCTTAAACCTCATCCTTAACGTTTTCCCCTTAAAGCATGTGTCACTACCATAATCTCTTGATAAGTAGGTTAAAACTTATAAGGATCATTTATTTAACTGTATTTACATATAGGTAAACTTTCAAGGTCATTGAAATATAATAACATCACATTTGGGAGAGGGACAATTACCTTTGACTAATGGGAATGAAAGGAAATTTCAGCACACAGAAGGAGCTACCTTTCTAACTTCTACCAGTGGAATAAATCATCCCCACATTTCTTTTTTCATCAAACACACACATACCCTTGTAGTAATTGAGTTTGAATATCCTTTGTCTTTTCCTTACCTTGAACTTATTATGAGATGCTTGACATGTGGAGTCAAGCTCATGTTTCAATTATTTTTAGATTTTAGTGCTTGTATGTCAAAGCTACATAGGTTTAAAATCACAAATAAATTGTACCACATTTACTCCACTTACTTCAATGTAATGATGTGGAAACCAACAAGATGTAGTATTTTTTTATTTTAAAAAATGCAAAATTTTATTTATTTAGTTGTTTGATAGTATCAAGTCTTAGTTGAGGCACACAGTATCATTGATCTTCATTGCAACACATGGGATCTTTAGTTGTAGTGTGTGAAGTCTTAGTTGAGGCATAATGGAATCTAGTTCCCTGACAAGGATCAAACTCAGGCACCCCACATTGGGAGTGTAGAGTCTTAACCTCTGGACCACCAGGAAAGTTCCTTTTATGAAATAGTCTTTTAAAATCACTTATTTACTTCACATTTATTCAGTACAACAAAACATTGTTTAAAATAAAATACATCTGTCTCAAATAATCTTCCTTTAACTAACCAATTAATTTGAGTTAGGGATGGAAGGCCACAGTAACTCTATTCCAGGGTAGGTCATCATGATGGTCCTGTAGACATGAATGATTACTGTCTCCCAGTGAGTGGCCTAGGAATTCACTGTGAGAGTAGGTCCTGTTCTGAGAAAGCTCAGACTTCCCCTGAACATTCAGAAAACTGATAGGCTATCACTGCAGTAGGAGTAAATGTCAAAATCTTAAAAATTCAGAGATTTTGTACTTGGAAATCTTGAATACGTTTGCCTCAGATTGATATTGACAAGGTCCTTCAGCTAGAGTTGGGAGTAGATTCAAGACTCATGTATACAAATACTCTGAAATGTCTAAAAGCTATTGACCCTCCTCTCCAAAGAAAACCTGTCTTCTTCCCTCCTCTCTTTACATTTTGCTATTTCTGCTATCATTTTCTCTCCTTTTTCAATGGAACTCACTACATTCTTTGAACACTTTCCCTCTTTAAAATCTATAATTTTTCTTATAACAACTTCCCTTACTCCATATAATTGTCACTTAGATTAGACTTAAAAGATTGTAAAACAAACCAAAACAAAACAGAGTGAAACTTGAAAGTGTTAGTCTCTCAGTCATGTCCAACTCTTTGCAACCCCATGGACTGTAGCCTTCCAGGCTCCTTTGTCAGTGGAATTCTCTAGGCAAGAATATGGGAATAAGCTGCCATTTCCTTCTCCAGGAGATCTTCCTGACCCAGGGATCCAACTCAGTTCTCCTACATTCCAAGCAAATTCTTTACCATCTGAGCTACCAGAGAAGTCCTAGGGTGAAACTTAGTATTTGTATAATTGCAATAGATTGTATAAAAGGAAATTATTTAAATGGAATGAGTATTTGAAAATATGGTGATGTCTCCATTTCTTATTGATATTTATTTTCCTTAATCTTCATTGTGAAAGAATGTATGCATTTCTGATCTTACAGATATTTATATATGACTATTAAGTTTCAACGTCCCCAGCAACTAGATTGCTTGAGCGTTCCATTATAGTAAAACTAATCTCAATTTCCATGGAATTAAACTATAATTGGATTCACTGTGACTATTTTGCAAAAGGGGTATCTGGAGTTGACAGTTATCCATACTGGGTAGTTTGAGAAATAACAGAAAAGAATGATCCACAGGAAAGTGCCATATGTTTGTCATAGTCTGTGAGATTACACCATCAGTGATCCCTTAACTTTCTGACATGTACTGCCTTCTGTGCACTAAAGCTCTGAAGTGAACAAAATAATAATAAATAAACTCAATTATATATCAATTGGTGTGAATTTACTATTTCCTGTAGAAGAAGGAGATTCTGAAACAGATGAAAGCACTGCCTCATACCAGGAGGAAGAAGCTTGAATTCAATTTGGGGCCCCAGGGGTGTTCTAGACATTAAATACAATTTTCTCCATTTTATAGACAAAGCACATAAGAATAAGTGAGGAGATGGTTTGTCCTATACTTCATGTGTTTGTGTTATTACATGCCCAGCATATCCTGCTTTTGGGGGCATGTCTCCATTATTTTACCATCCCACATCCTAAAAAGACTGTCCAAATTTGGAATTCTAGTATAAAGACAAGGATGTCAGCTTCATCACCAGAACCAGTATTTCTAAAGGTCTTTCTCAAATGGCAAATTATAACTAATTGGGAAAATACATCACTTTATATTTTCTTCAGCAATTTCTGTTGATAAGTTGCTTTAACTCTCCTTTAAATGAATTGATTTATGCCTAAACTATGACTACAACCATCTGCTACTTTTCTTTTATTTGATGTATTTTCTCTTCAAAGCACCCTTATCTTATGTTCATCTCCTTGGTAAATGTAAAACATCCATCACATGTTGGCTACAACACTGCTACCTTATGCCTCAGCACCTAAAGAATTGTTGTGTCTATTTTCTTCAACTTTCATCTATGCTGGAGATGAGAGAGTAGAAGGAGGCAAGACAAGACAGTATTTATAACTGTGCTCCACTTCAAAAAAGCTCTGATCATAAAAGAAGGTAAGAGCTTTGCAAGTTGACTTTCTCTTCTTGCATACAATTAGCTTCAAATTAGCTAATTTACTCCATAATTACTATGAAACCAGATGGCCTCTAAAATGAGGGACACTCTTAACATGAATGATTTCAATTCAAATTTCTTTCCACTCAAAAATCTGTATTGAATTATACTAGCGAATGGATACTGTAGTGGGAATCAAGACTGTAAAAATTTTAAAATCCAGTGCTTTTCCTCAGGTTTCACTGCCTACTCTGTGGCCCAAATATACAAAGTATCAGGCATAACTCTATAGCACCTTGGAGAAGGGAAAATGTATTTTAAAATTTTATGGATAGTATACAGTGAGGAAGTATTAAGAGGTAAATGTAAAAACGCAAAATTGAGAAAAGCCTAAATGTCTACCCTGGGGTTTTTTTGTATTTATTTATTTATATTTATTTTTGGCTGTGTGCGATCTTTCTTTAGTTGCATATGGGGGTATTACTCTCTAGTTGTGGTGTGCAGGCTTCTTGTTATGGTGGTGGTTTTTTTCTTGTCTCCTATGTTGGTGAACATATTCTTAACCACTAAACCATTTTTAAAATATAATTCATTGAGTATTCTGACACGGACTTTCCTCCCTGCCCCTGATTCCTCACTCTCTATAGACAGGACTAAGCTGATCATTTTACCACAGATTATTTATCTTGACAAATGTAGTTATGAACCATCAAGTGACCAGTCGATTTCATTGGAAGTAAAATACAGGCAAACTGATTTTTTAAAATAATTGACCTTTCTCTACAGCATTGGGTGGTTTGTATGGTTCATGAGGACAGAACCTCATGAATGATAACCACGGTACCTTGAGCTCATCACACTGAGTTTTTATTATTTGTGAACTACTTACTGAAGGGAAATTTGGATTAAATTAATTTGTAGTATGCTAGGTAAGTAAAAAAATGCAGAATCTTTCATTTCCTATTTGTGAACACTACAAAGAGCACAAATGGTGTTTGAGACAGGAATTAAGAGAGAGGTTATGCTGCTTTACTATGTCTTTCTGACCCACAAATACACAATAAAATTCTGTGTTCAATGCAGCTCATGCAGAAAACTCATCTGTGTAGAGTAGCAGAGAAATCATGGTCTCTTTCTAGCACAATTAGTTGCAGTTGAAGTTTGGGTCATATCAGCTCTCAAGATGACCTAGTCTGCTGCTGCTGCTGCTGCTGCTAAGTCGCTTCAATCGTGTCCGACTCCGTGCGACCCCATAGACGGCAGCCCACCAGGCTCCCCCATCCCTGGGATTTTCCAGGCAAGAACACTTGAGTGGGTTGCCATTTCCTTCTCCAATGCATGAAAGTGAAAAGTGAAAGTGAAGTCGCTCAGTCGTGCCCAACTCTTAGCGACCCCATGGGCTGCAGCCCACCAGGGCCCTCCGTCCATGGAATTTTCCAGGCTAAGTGTACTGGAGTGGGGTGCCATTGACTTCTCCGGACCTAGTCTTCTAGGGCTATTAAAATAGACTACCATAAACTGGATGGCTTAGAATACAGACATTTCTTTCCTACAATTCTAGAGGCAGGGAAGTCCAAGGTCAGGGTGCTGGGAGACTCCAGCCTTGATGAATGCCCACTTCTAACCTTGCTGAAGGTTAATTTCCAATAATATCATCACAGAGCAGAGACAGAGAAAGAGAGAGAGAGAGAAGGAAATGGCAACCCACTCCAGCATTCTTGCCTGGAGAAGTCCATGGACAGAGGAGTCTGGCAGGCTACAGTCCATGGGGTCACAAAGAGTTGAACATGAATGAGTGACTAACATGCACACACACACACACCCACACACACCCCCACACACACACACCCAGCAGAGAGAGAGAGAGCTTTTGTCTCTTCCTTGTCTTATAAAAACACAAATCCCAGTGTGGTGGTCTCACCCTTATGACCTCATCCTAACCTAATACTTCCCAAGGGCTCCACCTCCAAATACTATTACAGTGTGGCTTAGACTCCAACACATAATTTTGGGGTTATGCAAACATTCAGTCCATAACACAAGAATCTACCTACAACAATATAAAGCAGTCTTTATGTTGTCACTCCACAGTTTCATATGGAAAACATGTTTCTGTTGAGATTTAAAGACAATTGGGATGATATTAAAAAGGAAGTTTAAGAATACATGCCTCTCAACTCCCTTATCTATAACGATGAGTGTGTGCTCAGACATGTTCGACTCTGCAACCTCACCAGGTTCCTCTGTCCATGAGATTTTCCATGCAAAAATACTGGAGTGGGTTGACATTTCTTCCTCCAAGGGATATATTCTTGATCCAGGAATCGAACCAGTGTCTCCTACACTGTCAGGAAGATTCTTTACCATTGAGCCACCTGGGAAGCCCATCAATAATGAGGTGGAGGGTATAAGATAAATGATTGAAAGCTGAAAGTTTGAAGTGGAATTACCTTGCCACCTTCACTTGAAACTTAGGAAAATGAACTCTAAGCAACCATTGTGTATAGAGATTCATTGACCATTTCAAGGAAAATGCAGGAATATATGGGCTTCCCAGGTGGCACTAGTGGTAAAGAACCCACCTGCCAATGCAGGAGATATAAGAGATGCAAGTTTGATCCTTGGGTCAGGAAGATCCCCTGGAGGAGGCCATGGCAACCCACTCTAGTATTCTTGCCTGGAGAATCTCATGGATAGAGGAACATGGTGGGCTATGGTCCATAGGGTTGCAAAGAGTCAGACATGACTGAAGCAACTTAACATGCATGCATGCAGGAACATAAAGGAATATTTTTCTCAAGAACATGCAAAAGCACCAGATGGAGGTCATGTGGAAGAGCACTGATTGAAATGTCTGTAAGATTCAGACAGAGCTCCAAATCTAGATAATTAGAATCAGCTTTTTAAAGACTTTCTTAAGAATATTCCTGCTCTCTTGAAGAGGTCATGGTCAGAGTTAACAAGATGTGGAAGGAGAAATGGAAGTGCTAGGTAAGAAAACTAATAAGCTAAATGTTTGACTTTTGCTGAGCTGAAGCTTTCTGTCTCCTGGTTTATTATCAAAAATTATTATATAGG
This sequence comes from Bos taurus, assembly GCF_002263795.3. Taxonomy (NCBI): domain Eukaryota; kingdom Metazoa; phylum Chordata; class Mammalia; order Artiodactyla; family Bovidae; genus Bos; species Bos taurus. Next base: position 54,090,412 of record NC_037338.1, on the reverse strand, counting down.
GTATAAACGAGCATCTAGATGGGAGAAAAGCATAGGACAAGGTATGTGGGGAGGGGAGTAGAGCTTCCATGCTCTCTCTAGGTGCATTATTCTCCTAGCACCTCCACATATATGCCAATATGAAAGCACTCTGAACCTCACACTTTTGGGATATTTATGGAGGCTTTACCACATAGGCATAATCAATCATTAACTCTATTTCTAGCCCCTCCCTAGAGGATGGGGATGGTGCTGAAAAGTTCAAGCTTCTATTCATGTCTTGGATAGAAGTTGACCAGCCCCCACCCAAGAAGAGTCACCTCATTAGAACAATGGAGATTCCTATTGCCTTGGAAGTCCAAGAATTTAGAAACTCCATGTCAGCAGCTAGTATTAAATATCAAATATTAAACAAAACAGACTCCTAGAGCTCTTATCTATTTTCACTTTCAGAGCTCTTATCACTCAGGGACAGAAATTAATATATGTATTTTTATCAATTATGACACAGCATCTTATCAAATTTTCAGAAAGGGAATGAGAAAAATCTGACCCTGTTGACTATACTTTAATGGAGAGAAGGAAATCATAACATATGCAGTAATAATTATATCACATGTGGAGCCAGTTAAATGTAATGATTACTTGTTTACTACTGTATGATTAAGCCTAAAGCAGGCTAAACCGTAGCATACCATACTTGGCATAAGTGATTAATTGAAGGGTTTTAACTCCTCACAGGTTTAAATTAGCAATCGCAATGCACCAGCCCTGAGCACACTGCCTCATGCATCGAACCTGGACTGGTGATCTATTTCACATATAGGGTGGGGAGAAAAATGAACCAAAAAATAAAGTAAATTAAATTAGCAATCAACTTAATTTTTCCAATAATTGCTTAGCAATTTGATATAACCCCCTTTCCATTTGATCCCCTTTATAATTTGTGACTAAATGCCATACAGCCAGTCACTTCAGTTAATTCAAACTATATCATTTCAGTTTCAAAATGTATTCCTATTTATTTTAGAATTTCACTTAAAGTACTTCTCTCCACTTCCTGTACTGTAGACAACATCTATATTGCTATAGCAGTTTGGAGTCTTGAGATAGGATTGAAGTGAATAAAATAATCTCTTCACTTTCCCGACCTAATCTTTCTTCTATGCATCCTCTCTGCTATTAAGCAAAAAGATAGGAGAAGGAACAGAGGTCTAAATAACTGGGCACATTTATTTCTCTATTTAACAAGAACTGTCTGAATTAACATATTGTGTGTTTGGCAGAATGTTTGTGAATTGTCTTGAGGGTACCATAAGTCCAGGTTTCTGATCTTGAACACCTAAGTTCATTATCATCCTGTTCTTTGTTTCTTTGTCAATGCTCTAAAAATAAATCCAATCCACAACACCATAGCATATATCAGCCAGATTCCCAGATATAACAGATAGACCCAGAAGGAGTGGTTAAAAAAAAAAAAAAAAAAAAGCTTAATAAATAAGTTATTTACATAGGTGTGCACTGGATTCAGTGAACCAACAAAGGATAGTGATGCATCCAGGGATTAGAAATGTCTGGAAACTGTTACTGCTACTAGTTCTGAAGAGCAAAATAAAGAAACAATTACTGAAGCTCATTGAGAGCTAGAGTTGTACAGATGGAATCATCTGGCAGGGCTATGACTTTTAGGCACTGGGAGAGACCCTCTAACAGAAGCCATGACAGAGGTAGACTAGCACAATCATTGCCAATTATCAGGTATGGAAGGCATGGTTCTGGGGAATAAATATTCCTCCTTTTCTCTCCTCCCATCTTCTTGTGCCCTTGGGATGCCTCTTATGGGAGGAACCCACCTGGAAACCAGAGGGCAGGAGAAGGTGTCTGTATGCCAATATGCCATCTCAAAGAGCAGAGAAGAGGAGAGCACGGGTATACCTGTGACGGATTCATTTCGATGTTTGGCAAAACTAATACAATATTGTAAAGTTTAAAAATAAAATAAAATTTAAAAAAAAGAAAGAAAACACACATCTTTCTCTGTCTCTCTCTCTTTTTTCTCCTTTTGCTTATCTCCTTCGTTCAATGAGTAATCATTCTTTTTGCAATTTAAAAGAAAGGTGGTTCAAGTTCATCCATTCCAGTATGGTCAAACGCACTCTGAGGGAAATCCATATTTAAGTCACATCACATATTTATTGTTCTTTACCTATCATATCCTTTAAGTTCTTCCATGTCTCAATACTTCAGGAGCCTCAGGAACTCTGAGTACTCAGAGGTACAATGACTTTCACAGGAGGACATTTTAAAGTCCTTGATTCATCTCTATACATTACAAGTGATTCTGTTTTGTTATTGGGGAGTAAGAGCTCTGCCATTTCTCTCCAAAAGGAGGTATGATAATTTCTCTGGAAATGCACACACACAAACACACACAATAATTGTTTCTCTTGGAGAGCAGCCTTGACATGAATTAAAATATAATGGTAGAACCCATTATTTCTAAATTGGGATCACTCAGTAAAACTTGACAAAAGATGCTCCCTATTGCTAGTGATTGCACTCACAATGCAGGGAACAGTATCACTGTTCTTCAGGTAAAAATTTTAAACACCAGGAAAAAAAGAACATTCTGTAAGTTATCACAGATTTAGAGATAAGAGAAATCTATAGTCTGGAATCAAGATGTCAGGAGAAATATAAATAACCTCAGATAAGAAGATGACACTACGCTTATGGCAGAAAGTGAAGAAGAACTAAACAGTCTCTTGAAGAAAGTGAAAGAGGAGAGTAAAAAAGTTGGTTTAAAGCTCAACATTCAGAAAACTAAGATCATGGCATCTGGTCCCTTCACTTTAAGGCAAATAGATGGGAAAAGACTAGAAACAGTAACAGATTTTATTTTGGGGGGCTCTAAAATCACTGCAGATGGTGATTGCAGCCATGAAATTAAAAGATGCTTGCTATTTGGAAGAAAAGTTATGACCAACATAGACAGCATATTAAAAAGCAGAGACACTGCTTTGCCAATAAAAGTCCATCTAGTCAAAGCTATGTTTTTTCCAATAGTCATGTATGGATGTGAGTGTTGGACTACAAAGAAAGCTGAGTGCTGAGAAATTGATGCTTTTGAACTGTGGTGTTGGAGAAGACTCTTGAGAGTCCTTTGGACTGCAAGGAGATCAAACCAGTTTATCCTAAAGGAAATCAGCCCTGAATATTCATTGGAAGGACTGATGTTGAAGCTGAAACTCCAATATTTTGGCCACCTGATGTGAAGAACTGACTCATCTGAAATGACCCTGATGCTGGGAAAGATTGAAGGCGGGAGGAAAAGGGGACGACAGAGGATGAGATCGTTGGATGGCATCACTGACTCAGTGGACATGAGTCTGAGTAGGCTCCAGGAGTTGGTGATACACAGGGAGGCCTGGCCTGCTGCAGTCCACGGGGTCACAAAGAGTCGGACATCATTGAGTGACTGAACTGAACTGATAGGGTGGAAGGTAGCAGAAAAGAGAAAGACGTGTGAACTTAGAACTTTCAGCAGAAGCTAATCTTTTCTGCTGCATTCTATAATTCCTACTGTGCTTGAGTTCTGATTGTTGTTGAGGCAATCATATAATGTTAATGCTTGAGTGGCCTAAAGGGATACTCCAGTATAAACCGTTTTTAAGATAGAATTATACTTTTATTTATTTTTTCTCTCTTTTTTGTTATTTTAATTGGAGGCTAATTACTTTACAATGTTGTATTGGTTTTGCCATACATCAACATGAATCCACCACGGGTGTACACGTGTTCCCAATCCTTTATTTTTTAAGGCAGAGAAGTTTAAATGGAAGAGAAATAGAAGTTTATGCTTATGTGATTTTTTAATCGATACAGATTCCCTTTTCATGGAGATATATATATATATATATGTGTGTGTGTGTGTGTGTGTGTGTATGCCTATTATGAAGTTCTTGAAGGGAGAACTTTCTTCCATTTCTGTATTCTGTTGGCCTTAACCTCACTCTGCAGAATATAGTAAGTGTTCAACAAAAGTTGATCAACTGTATGTACTAGGCCGTGAGTATATTATCATTATTCCAGTTTATGGGACTTTAGAGGTATTTCTTAATTATCACATGTAATCATATTATTAATGATTCATCTTTTCATGCCTGGTTCTACAATATTTGCTCTTAACTTAAGGTCAGGAGACATCTATATTATATGTAGAACTTTGCTTATTTGTCTACTTTTGAGGGAAATAAATTTGTTTTGTTTTATAATGAAATTCCAAAGAAACAGGTAACCTAAAATATATAACAACTACATTTTCTAGTGAATGAAAATTTTAGAGAAAAAAATAATCTCTATTAAAAGCTGAAAGATTGGAAGCCTAGGATTCTATACTGACACAGCAACTACTTAGCTGTCATTTTTGCAGATCTTTTATTAAACGATAGCATCTCTCTTGCTAATAATTTAAATCTCTCTATCTGTATCTCATTCTCTCAGGCATCACCAACAAATTTGCTGTGATGATAGCACATTCCTTGATAGCAAAAACATGAGCAGTGGCAAATTCATGCGCTCTAAATGTGCTCACTCACAAAATGACTAAATAAGTGCTCTGAACTGAAACTTTACAAAGTCCATGAGGTAGTAGAACCAAATCTTATCCTCTAAGGCCTAAATTATCAGTATTGGTCTTCCTCGATATAACTCAAAGGAATCAGTATTGTAGAAGTTTCAGGTTCTGGGACAGAGGAGCCTGGCAAGCTACCGTCCATGGGGTCACAGAGTCAGATACGACTGAACGTGAGCATGCACACAGGACGTCTTATTCTAGTAATGTGGGTTTTGAAGTTAGACAACTCCAACTCCTAGCTCTCCCCAAAGTATGATGGGAACATGCACGACACATTTAATGTATCTGCTTCAGTTTACCCTTCTGTAAAACTGACATACTATTATTATTTGATTTACTTTTAAAGAAGGTATTAACATGTGAATATTTTTATATTTTATCAGACCTGTTACCTGGCTTGTATTAATTAATGTACTAATTAATCCACCCAGCTTTATTTATGTATAATTGACAAATAAAAATTGTAAATATTTAAAGTATACAATGTGGAGTTTTATAAAATACACATTGTGAATTGATTACTACAGTCAAGCTAATTAATGTATACATCAGCTCACATTATTTTGTGTGTAGTAAGAAAGGTTAGCATCTGTTCTTTTAGCAAATTTCAATTACACAATACAGTATTACTGACTATAATCGTTATGCTGTGCATTAGATCTCCAGAAGTTATTCATCTCGCATAAATGAAAACTTGTACCCTCTGAAACACATCTCACCATTCCCCTACTATTTAGACTCTGGCAGCCACCATTCTACTCTCGGTTTTATGAGCTTAGCTTTTTAATGAAGCATACATTGTTGACAGGAATGTAAATTGGTACAGCCATGTAAGAAAACAATATGGAAGTCCCTCAAAAAATTAAAAGTAGCATTATCATATGTTCTAGAAGTCCAACTTTTGAACATATGAATATACAGTTGACTCTTATTAGCAACATGGAGGTTAGGACACTGACCCTTTGTAAAGTCAAAAATCACCATATAACTTGTAGTCAGCTCTCCTTACATGTGGTTGTTTAGTACCAGTAATTTCACATCCACAGATTCAACCAGTTTCAAATTGGTTAATATATTTAGTCAGTTCAGTTCAGTCACTCAGTCATGTCTGACCATTTGCGACCCCATGGACTGTATCACACCAGGCTTCCCTGTCCATCACCAACACCTGGAGCTTGCTCAAACTCATGTCCATCGAGTCCATGATGCCATCCAACCATTTCATCCACTACTCCCCTTACTTTCAATCTTTCACAGCATCAGGGTCTTTTCAAATGAGTCAGTTCTTCACATCAGGTGGCCAAAATTTTGAAGTTTCAGCTTCAGCATCAGTCCTTCCAGTGAATGTTCAGGACTGATTTCCTTTATGATGGACTGGTTGTATCTCCTTGCAGTCCAAAGGACTCTCAAGAGTCTTCTCCAACACCACAGTTCAAAGGCATCAATTCTTTGGTGCTCAACTTTATTTATAGTCCAACTCTCACATCTGTACATGACGACTGGAAAAACAATAGCTCTGACAAGACGGACCTTTATTGGCAAAGCAATGTCTCTGCTTTTTAATATGCTGTCTATGATGGTCATAACTTTTCTTCCAAGGAGCAAGAGTCTTTTAATTCCATGGCTGCATCATCATCTGCAGTGATTTTGGAGCTCCCAAAAATAAAGTCTGCCACTGTTTCCAATGTTTCCCCATCTATTTGCCTTTAAGTGAAGGGACCAGATTCCATGATCTTAGTTTTCTGAATGTTGAGCTTTAAGCCAACGTTTTCACTCTCCACTTTTACTTTCATCAAGAGGCTGTTTAGTTCTTCTTCACTTTCTGCCATAAGGGTGGTGTCATCTGCATATCTGAGGTTATTGATGTTTCTTCCAGCAATCTTGATTCCAGCTTTGGCTTCATCCAGACCAGTATTTCTCATGCTGTATTCTGCATATAAGATAAATAAGCAGGGTGACAATATTCAGCCTTGACATACTCCTTTCCTTATTTGGAACCAGTCTGTTGTACCACATCCAGTTCTAACTGTTGCTTCCTGACCTGTATACAGATTTCTGGCAAGGTCAGAGGGTCTAGTATTCCCATCTCTTTAAGAATTTTCCACAGTTTATTGTGATCTACACAGTCAAAGGCTTTGGCATAGTCAATAAAGCAGAAGTAGATGTTTTTCTGGAACTCTCTTGCTTTTTTTGATGAGCCAAAAGATGTTGGCAATTTGAGCCCTGGTTCCTCTACCTTTTCTAAATCCAGCTTGAAGATCTGAAGTTCATGTTTCACATACTGTTAAAGACTGGCATGGAGAATTTTGAGCATTCCTTTGCTACAGTGTGAGATGAGTGCAATTGTGTGGTAGTTTCAGTATATTTTGACATTGTCTTTCTTTGGGATTGAAATGAAAACTGAACTTTTTCAGTCCTATGGCCACAGTTATGTTTTCTAGATTTCCTGACATGTTGAGTGCAGCACTTTCACAGCATCATCTTTCAGGATTTGAAATAGCTTAACTGGAATTCCATCACCTCCACTAGCTTTGTTCATAGTGATGCTTCCTAAGGCCCACTTGACTTCGCATTCCAGGATGTCTGGTTCTAGGTGAGTGATCACATCATCGTGGTTATCTGGGTCATGAAGACCTTTTTGTATAGTTCTTCTGTGTATTCTTGCCACCTCTTCTTAATATCTTCTGCTTCTGTTAGGTCCATACCATTTCTGTCCTTTACTGAACCCATCTTTGCATGAAATGTTCCCTTGATAGCTCTAATTTTCTTGGAGAGATTTCTGGTCTTTCCCATTCTATTGTTTTCCTCTATTTCTTTGCACTGATCTCTGAGTAAGGCTTTCTCATCTCTCCTTGGTATTCTTTGGAACTCTGCATTCAGATGCTTATGTCTTTCCTTTTTTTCCTTTGCCTTTTGCATCTTTTCTTTTCTCAGCTATTTGTAAGGCCTTCTTTAGCAACCATTTTGGCTTTTTGCATTTCTTTTTCTTGGGATGGTGTTGGTTCCTGCTTCCTGTACAATGTTACCAACTTCCATCCATAGTTCATCAGGCAGTCTGTCTATCAGATCTAACCCCTTGAATCTATTTGTCACTTCCACTGTATAATCATTAAGGGATTTGATTTAGGTCATAAATGTATGGTCTAGTGGTTTCCCCTACTTTCTTCAATTTAAGTGTGAATTTGGAAATAGGGAGCTCATGATCTGAGCCACAGTCAGCTCCCAGTCTTGTTTTGCTGACTGTATAGAGCTTCTCCATCTTTGGCTACAAAGAATATAATCAATCTAATTTCAGTATTGACCACCTGGTGACGTCCATGTGTAGAGTCTCCTCTTGTGTTCTTGGAAGCGGGTGCTTCTTATGGCCAGTGTGTTCTTTTGGCAAAACTCTGTTGGCCTTTGACCTGCTTCATTTTGTACTCCAATGCAAAATTTGCCTATTACTCTAGGTATCTCTTGACTTCCTACTTTTGCATTCCAGTCCCCTATAGTGAAAAGAATATATTTGTTAGGTGTTAGTTCTAGAAAGTCTTGTAGGTCTTCACAGAACCATTCAACTTCAGCTTCTTTAGCATTACTGGTCGGGGTATAGACTTGGGTTACTATGATGTTTACCGGTTTGCCTTTAAAATGAACAAGATCATTCTGTCATTTTTGAGAGTACATCCAACCTTGTGTTCATATGATCCAGGAGAAAGGAGCAGTGATCCTACAAGAGACTGACCCATATTTGCCTGTGAGTGTCCAGGAGTCTCCAGTGGAGGCATGGCTTAGCAGTAGCCTGCTGCAGGGTTACGGGCACTGAGTGTAGCAGTGAGTGCATGGGACATTTTGAAGGAGGTCACCATTATCTTCATTACCTTCACCATAGTTTGGCCTCAGGTCAAACAACAGGGAGGGAACACAACTGCACCCATCAACAGAAAATTGGATTAAAGATTTACTGAGCTCAGCCCTGCCCATCAGAATATTTCCATAAGCCTCTAGTCCTTCTCCATCAGAGGGCAGACAGAATGAAAATCATAATACAGAAAACTAACCAATCTGGTCACATGGACCACAGTCCTATCTAACTCAATGAAACTATAAACCATGCCATCTAGGGCCATCCAAGAGAGATGGGTCATGGTGGAGAGTTTGACAAAATGTGGTCAACTGGAGAAGGGAATGGCAAACCACTTCAGTATTCTTGCCTTGAGAACTCCATGAACAGTTATGAAAATGCAAAAAGTTAGGACCCTGAAAGATGTACTCCCCAGGTTGGTGGGTGCCCAGTATGCTACTGGAGATCAGTGGAGAAATAAGTCCAGAAAAACTGAAGAGACGGAGCCAAAGCAAAAGCAATACCCGGTTGTGATGTAACTGGTGTAGTACCTTAGCATTTTCTATTGATAAAAGGCTCTTATAAGTGTATCTGCTCGAATGGCAACCCACTCCAGTAGTCTTGCCTAGAAAATTCCATGGATGGAGGAGCCTGGTGTGTTACAGTCCATGGGTCGCAAAGAGTCGGACAAGACTGAGTGAGAATTCTTTCTGTCTATTACATCAAAACTACAATGAGACATCACTTCACACCAATAAGAATGGCCATCATCAAGCAAACAAACAAAAAAATCTTCAAATAATAAATGCTTGAGAGGATGTGAGAAAAGGGAACCCTATTTCATTGTTGGTGGGAACATAAATTGAAATAGCCACTATGGAGAACTGTATGGACACTCCTTAACAAACTATTAATAAAACTACCATATGGCTCAGCAATGCCACAACTGGGCATATAATCTGAGAAAATCACTATTCAAAAAGACACTTGTACCCCCATTGCATTGTAACACAATTTACAACATCCAGGACATGGAAGCAACTCAAATGTCCATCAGTAGATGAATGGATAAAGAATATGTGGTACATATATGCAATAGAATATTGCTCAGTCATAAAAAGGAACAAATTTGAATCAGTTCTAATGAGGTGGATGAAACTTGAGTCTATTATACAGAGTGAAGTGAGTCAGAAAGAGAAAAACAAATATCACATATTAATTCATATACATGAAATCAGAAAAATTGCACTGATAAAGCTATTTGTAGGGAAGGAATGGGGATGCAGATGTAGAGAATGGACATGTGGACACAGTGATGGAAGGAGAGGGTAGGATGATTTGAGAAACTAGCATTGAAATATGTACTCTATCATGTGTAAAATAGATAGCTGGTGGGAAGCTGCTATTAGCACACAAGGATCCAGATCTGGCATCTTGTGATGACAAAGAGGGGTGTGAGGGGAGGGAGCAGCAAGGCTCAAAGGGAGGGGATATAGCTGTATTGTTTGTAGTCTCTCAGTCATGTCCGACTCTTTGTGGCCCCATGAACTGTAGCCAGCCAGAATCCTCTGTCCATGGGGATTCTCCAGGCATGAATACTGAAGTAGGTTGCATTGTTCTCTTCCTGAGGATCTTCCCAAACCAGGGATCGAGCCCAGGTCTCCCAGATTGCAGGAAGATTCTTTACCATCTGAGCCACCAGGGAAGCCCAAGAATGCTGGAGTGGGTAGCCTATCCCTTCTCCAGGGGATCTTCCAGACCCAGGAATAGAACTGGTTTTCCTGCATTGCAGGTGGATTCTTTACCAGCTGAGCAACCAGGGAAATACAGTGGATATATTTGTGTGTGTGTATATATATATATATATATATATATATATATATATATATATATAACTCATTCACATTGTTGTACAGCAGAAATCAGTACATTGTAAAGCAATTAACCTCCAGTTAAATTTTTATTTTTAAAATAAGAATCAAATCGCCACCCACCAAAAAAAAAAAAAAAATAATAATAAGTGGATCTCTTCTGTTCAGTTCAGTTCAGTCGTTCAATCATGTCTGACTCTTTGTGAGCCCATGATTCGCAGCATGCCAGGCCTCCCTGTCTGCCACCAACTCCTGGACTTCACTCAGACTAATGTCCATTGAGTAAGTGATTCCATCCAGCCATCTCATCCTCTGTCATCCCCTTCTCCTCTTACCCCCAATCCCTCCCAACATCAGGGTCTTTTCCAATGAGTCAACTCTTTGCATGAGGTGGCCAAAGTACTGGAGTTTCAGCTTGAGCATCATTCCTTCCAAAGAAATCCCAGGGCTGATCTCCTTCAGAATGGACTGGTTGGATCTCCTTGCAGTCTAAGGGACTCTCAAGAGTCTTCTCCAACACCACAGTTCAAAAGCATCAATTCTTCGGTGCCCAGCCCTCTTCACAGTCCAACTCTCATATCCATACATGATCACAGGAAAAACCATAGCCTTGACTAGACGAACTTTTGTTGGCAAAGTAATGTCTCCGCTTTTGAATATGCTATCTATGTTGGTCATAACTTTCCTTCCAAGGAGTAAGCGTCTTTTAATTTCATGGCTGCAATCACCATCTATAGTGATTTTGGAGCCCCCAAAAAATAAAGTCTGACACTGTTTCCACTGTTTCCCCATCTACTTCCTTGAAGTGATGGGACAGGATGCCATGATCTTCGTTTTCTGAATGTTGAGCTTTAAGCCAACTTTTTCACTCTCCACTTTTACTTTCATCAAGAGGCTTTTGAATTCCTCTTCACTTTCTGCCATAAGGGTGGTGTCATCTGCATATCTGAGGTTATTGATATTTCTCCCGGCAATCTTGATTCCAGCTTGTGTTTCTTCCAGTCCAGCGTTTCTCATGATGTGCTCTGCATATAAGTTAAATAAACAGGGTGACAATATACAGCCTTGACGAACTCCTTTTCCTATTTGGAACCAGTCTTTTGTTCCATGTGCAGTTCTAACTGTTGCTTCCTGACCTGCACACAGATTTCTCAAGAGGCAGATCAAGTGTTCTGGTATTCCCATCTCTTTCAGAATATTCCACAGTTTATTGTGATCCACACAGTCCAAGGCTTTGGCATAGTCAATAAAGCAGAAATAGATGTTTTTCGAAACTCTCTTGCTTTTTCCATGACCCAGCGGATGTTGGCAATTTGATCTCTGGTTCCTAAGCCTTTTCTAAAACCTGCTTGAACATCAAGAAGTTCACGGTTCACATATTGCTGAAGCCTGGCTTGGCGAATTTTGAGCATTGCTTTGCTAGAGTGTGAGATGAGTGCAATTGTGCGGTAGTTTGAGCATTCTTTGGCATTGCCTTTCTTTGGGATTGGAATTAAAACTGACTTTTTCCAGTCCTGTGGCCACTGTTGAGTTTTCCAAATTTGCTGGTGTATTGAGTGCAGCACTTTCACAGCATCATCTTTCAGGATTTGAAATAACTCAACTGGAATTCCATTACCTCCACTAGCTTTGTTCATAGTGATGCTTTCTAATGCCCACTTGACTTCACATTCCAGGATATCTGGCTCTAGGTCAGTGATCACACCATAGTGATTATCTGGGTCGTGAAGATCTTTTTTGTATAGTTCTTCTGTGTATTCTTGCCACCTCTTCTTAATATCTCCTGCTTCTGTTAGGTCCATACCATTTCTGTCTTTTATCAAGCCCATCTTTGCATGAAATATTTCCTTGGTATCTCTAATTTTCTTGAAGAGATCTCTAGCCTTTCCCATTCCATTGTTTTCCTCTATTTCTTTGCACTGATCGCTGAGGAAGGCTTTCTTATCTCTTCTTGCTATTCTTTGGAACTCTGCATTCAGATGCTTATATCTTTCCTTTTCTCCTTTGCTTTTCACTTCTCTTCTTTTCACAGCCATTTGTAAGGCCTCCCCAAACAGCCATTTTGCTTTTTTACATTTCTTTTCCATGGGAATGGTCTTGATCCCTGTATCCTGTACAATGTCACGAACCTCATTCCATAGTTCATCAGGCACTCTGTCTATCAGATCTAGGCCCTTAAATCTATTTCTCACTTCTACTGTATAATCATAAGGGATTTGATTTAGGTCATATCTGAATGGTCTAGTGGTTTTCCACACTTTCTTCAATTTAAGTCTGAATTTGCAATAAGGAGTTCATGATCTGAGCCAGAGTCAGCTCCTGGTCTTGTTTTTGCTGACTGTATAGAGCTTCTCCATCTTTGGCTGCAAAGAATATAATCAATCTGATTTCAGTGTTGACCATATGTTGATGTCCATGTGTAGAGTCTTCTCTTGTGTTGTTGGAAGAGGGTGTTTGTTATGACCAGTGCATTTTCTTGGCAAAACTCTATTAGCTTTATCTCTATTAGCTGAACTCCTGTTCAGCACATGTTATTCAAAGGTCAACTGTGTATCTGAAAGAAGCGAAATCAGTGTCTCAAAGAAAAATCTACATTCCCATGTTGATTGAAGCATTATTCACAGTAGTAGATGCAGAAACAACCTAAGTGTATGTCAACAGATGATAAAGAAAATGTTATATACAAATATGATGTCCATACACAGTGGAATATTATTCAGCTTTAAAAAAGAGGAAGATCCTGTCATTCTCAAGAACATAGGTTAACCTGAAAGACATTATGCTAGATGAAATAAGCCAGTCAAGACATATACTTGAGTATATAAATGAGTAAATCTTTTATATATGGAATTTACTCATATAAATGAATAAATCTCATTCATATATGGAATCTAAAATATTTGAACATGTGAAATATTTTAAATGATGTCTTCCTATAGAAAATTCTTATATAATCTTAGTAATGATCATGTATAAGCATTATAGCTAATACTCATTTACAAGACTAATTTGAAGCATTCTAAGTAGCAGCAGTGCTAATGAGAAGAGGCACACTACAGGAGTAAATATCAGTAGTATGGATTCCATTTTTGAATTTACCCTGAGTTGCTATGTGTCCTTGGCTTTAATCTCTAATGGTTAGCATTAGGTTTCTGTCCTGCAGAGATCTGCATACTATACTTTTAATGAATCTCTATAATGAGTGGGTTTGATTTGGTAATATCTATACAGCAATTACTTTCCAGATTTATTTACAATTTTAAGTTGCTTTTTTTAAATCTTTTCTCTAAAATCAGAATGAGTATTTTCTACATACCAGACATTGTGTTGTCTGCCTTCTTACCATCAAAATAGTAACTTGACATCTTTCAAGTCTCATGAAGCTTCTCTTCTCTGAACAATGTTTTTATTTCCCTCCCTCCCTGTTTTATTCCCACCATTTTCCTTTCTCATGTCAGAAGACTATGCAAAAAGAGCATGTGTTTTTCTGCTTATATTTCTTTTCTGACAAATGGAAACACAATGCTACTTTGGTTCAAGGGTTCCTCAGCCCCAGCTAATGAAGTCCTTACACATAATATCACTTTGTCAATAAAATTATAAAGGTTCCTGAACTTATTTATCAGCTTCTTGCTCCCAAATGCATTTCTAAGCAAAATTGCATTAAAAAGTCCTCTCTTTGAAACTACTTGTTCCTCTATTTTTTTCCTTCAATCTTTTATTATTTGCCAGATATCTGCCTTTTGTAGCTTTCTCAAGGCTGCTTTTGATGAAAGACTATTTTGTCAGAGGATCATGCTTAACCTTAAATGTACCTCCAGAGGCTTAAAGGAGAATGTGTATACAATACAGAGTCAAGAAATTTAACTAAGCTGCAGCTTGATAACAAAAAGGCTAGATAATTTTAACCAACTACTTCCTCTCTTTGGGTCAGTTTCCTGATCCTCAAGAAAGAAATAATATGGAGGGAGCACTAGGGAAGAAACAATAGAAAGGTGCCAGATTTTTTTTAATGAACACCTTACTAATCATGCCATCAAGTTATGGTTCCATCCAGATACAGGGAAATGTGGAATTGTTAGGGGATAATTTCTTGGTCCCAGTTCTAACTCTTCTTTTTTTTTTTCCCTAACTCTTCCTTATATGAGCATATTCTATAAAATCTCTTGTTTGCATTCAGATCAGATCAGTTGCTCAGTCGTGTCCGACTCTTTGCGACCCCATGAATTGCAGCACGCCAGGCCTCCCTGTCCATCACCAACTCCCGGAGTTCACCCAGACTCACGTCCATCGAGTCAGTGATGCCATCCAGCCATCTCATTCTCTGTCGTTCCCTTCGCCTCCTGCCCCCAATCCCTCCCAGCATCAGGGTCTTTTCCAATGAATCAACTCTTTGCATGAGGTGGCCAAAGTACGGGAGTTTCAGCTTTAGCATCCTTCCTTCCAAAGAAATCCCAGGGCTGATCTCCTTCAGAATGGACTGGTTGGATCTCCTTGCAGTCCAAGGGACTCTCAAGAGTCTTCTCCAACACCACAGTTCAAAAGCATCAATTCTTCAGTGCTCAGCCTTCTTCACAGTCCAACTCTCACATCCATACATGACACAGGAAAAACCATAGCCTTGACTAGACGAACCTTTGTTGGCAAAGTAATGTCTCTGCTTTTCAATATGCTATCTAGGTTGGTCATAACGTTCCTTCAAAGGAGTAAGCGTCTTTTAGTTTCATGGCTGCAGTCACCATCTGTAGTGATTTTGGAGCCCAGAAAAATAAAGTCTGACACTGTTTCCACATATATTTCCCATGAAGTGGTGGGACCAGATGCCATGATCTTCGTTTTCTGAATGTTGAGCTTTAAGCCAACTTTTTCACTCTCCACTTTCACTTTCATCAAGAGGCTTTTGAATTCCTCTTCACTTTCTGCCATAAGGGTGGTGTCATCTGCATATCTGAGGTTATTGATATTTCTCCCGGCGATCTTGATTCCAGCTTGTGTTTCTTCCAGTCCAGCATTTATCATGATGTACTCTGCATATAAGTTAAATAAACAGGGTGACAATATACAGCCTTGACGAACTCCTTTTCCTATTTGGAACCAGTCTGTTGTTCCATGTCCAGTTCTAACTGTTGCTTCCTGACCTGCATACAAATTTCTCAAGAGGCAGATCAGGTGTTCTGGTATTCCCATCTCTTTCAGAATATTCCACAGTTTATTGTGATCCACACAGTCCAAGGCTTTGGCATAGTCAATAAAGCAGAAATAGATGCTTTTCTGGAACTCTCTTGCTTTTTCCATGATCCAGCGGATGTTGGCAATTTGATCTCTGGTTCCTAAGCCTTTTCTAAAACCTGCTTGAACATCAGAAAGTTCACGGTTCACATATTGCTGAAGCCTGGCTTGGAGAATTTTGAGCATTACTTTACTAGTGTGTGAGATGACTGCAATTGTGCAGTAGTTTGAGCATTCTTTGGCATTGCCTTTCTTTGGGATTGAAATGAAAACTGACTTTTTCCAGTCCTGTGGCCACTGCTGAGTTTTCCAAATTTGCTGGCGTATTGAGTGCAGCACTTTCACAGCATCATCTTTCAGGATTTGAAATAGCTCAACTGGAATTCCATCACCTCCACTAGCTTTGTTCGTAGTGTTGCTTTCTAACGCCCACTTGACTTCACATTCCAGGATGTCTGCCTCTAAGTCAGTCATCACACCATCGTGATTATCTGGGTCATGAAGATCTTTTTTGTACAGTTCTTCTGTGTATTCTTTGCATTAAGTCTGCTCATAGTTTGAATTACCCTGTTTATATTATCCTTTCCTGCAACCTACCCTCAAGACAAAACTGAGTAATATTATAATTTGGCAATTCAAAAGTAAATAAATGTGTGCACACATTATGTACATTTAAGGCATCTCTACTTCATATTCTAATTATTTTTATGGTTTTGCGCTATTAAGATGATCAGAACCTTGTTCGAATATTCTCTAGCTTATACTTTATATTTATATTTCAGGTAGTAAGCACTTTCTATCAACTATGGACTGTATTCTACTAGAAATCTATTGATCTCTAATAAGTCACAACTCTGGGTTCAGTATTTAAATAATATTTGTTTAGGATTAAAGATTACATCTTATGTATCTTTCATTTTTAAATATTGTTTTTAAATATTGTTTAAAATATTGTTTTTAAAAGTTTTTCAAAATTAAACATTTTAAAATTCTAAAAAAACCTGTGCAATTAAATAAATAAAATGAATGATGAATGAATGAAATTAATAGATTCTAAACTAATAATAATATAAGTAAAATATGATTAATGTCATGTGAATCAAATTCTGTTTTTTATCATATTTATAACATATAATCATATATAATATTCTAGTCATGTCACATTATTTAGATAATATGTATAATAACCCATAGAAATAATTTAAAATATACCAAACATTGAATTTTTAAAATGTAAAATTAATTAAATGACAACCCACTCCAATGTTCTTGCCTGGAGAATCCCAGGGGCGGGGGAGCCTGGTGGGCTGTCATCTATGGGGTAGCACAGAGTTGGACATGACTGAAGTGACTTAGCAGCAGCAGTCTTATAGAAGAATTAGAACAAAGCTGAAGTATTTTCTGAATTTCAGATAAATCTTTCTTTTTCTCAAGGCATGTTATATTATAAAATGCATTCCTAAAATTGAGAAAAATATTATAGAACACATCGAATATATGTTTTAATTTTGAGTAGAATTGACTCCTACTGTAGTAGGATAAGAGTGGCCCCTGTAAAGTTACCTTTTTGCTCCATTTTCCAAACTATTCTCTTTGGAAGGAAATTACCATGTGCAGCCCTTATTTAAGAAGTTGAAAGTTATTTTTCTTTCTTAAATGTGTGTAGTATCTATATAAATTGTTTGGAATACCACATGGAAGATGTTTATTATTTGCCACTTTATTCTTCACTCAATTATTTGTCACTATGGGCTCATGGGCAATTGTTTTATACTTTGAGCTTTAATACAACAGTAATTATTATGTCTAATGTTCTAGTTTTGGAGCTCTTCCAGTTGATTTCTTTGACATACTCTCATCAATGGGTGTTTTGTTTTGTTTTCTTAGCACTCCTTCAGTTCCTAGCACTACAAGGTGTTATAGTTTAATTTGTATTTTCTCTGACCCAGTTCTGGAATCAGCCATTTTCCCAGGAAATCATGTTTCAGTTTTTAAGAGAAGATATTAAAACTAGATACTGTGTTCGCTCAGTGCTCCTGAGAAGTCATTGATTATTTATTCTTTCAAGTGACAGAGTAAACTGTATGCAAGCACATATCTATACATTTGTGTGTGAGCAAAAGCAAATTGTGTGTGAACACATATCTATACATTTCTAGAAGTATCCATCTGTATACATGTATAAAGTTAAATCCAGTTTTACACTGATGTCTCAAACTCTAATTCAGGACCACATGGGTCATTCTAGCCCTCCTATATTGCTTATCTATAACTTATCACTCCAACAATGAGAAAACTGGGTCCCATTGTCTATCATCCATTTGCTTAATGCAAAATTCCATACCAATGTATAGTGGTTTTAAATTTTATTGAATTGTACCCTAGTGGGAAAAATCTTTATCAACTAAAGTGCTTAAGTATAATACCTTTTGCCGTTAGTCTCGTAGTCTGAACTAATTTCCAAAATTGCTTAGGTGAGCAACTTGTCCCTAGGTGACATTGTTTCACATATCTATCATAAATTTGAATGCCATGGAGTATCTGAGGTCAGTTGAAATTACTCATGTGTTACTTTCTTTTTATGCAGCTGTTTAATATGTAGCCTCTTATCTTTTCAGATGTCTGTCTTAAGCACAGTGTGCTTCACTGGTAATATCTGTATTGTTTTTACTTGAGATTTTTCTAAAATTCAGATTATTTGCACTCTTTATTTCAGGGAACTTTAATTGGTTTATTATTGTGTAACATGTGCTATGCATCTCATTTACCACAGTGTATTAAACTTTAGGAATTAAGGTACTGAAATGTTTAACAAATTTCATTTAAAGAACATTTCTTTAAATCATGATTTTATGGATTAATTTGGCTGTATTGCTTCTTATTTGTGGTATGTGGGATGTTCATTTTGTCATGCAGGATCTTTCATTGGGGCATGCAGACTTCCCTAGTTGCAGTTTAGTTGTCCTGCATCATGTGGGGTATTAGTCCCCGAACCAGGATCAAACCTATGTTACCTGCATTGCAAGGCAGGTTCTTAGCCACTGGACTATGAAGGAAGTCCCTTAAAACTGCAGATCACTGACTTTTGTCCTCCTTCTTATCATTTTATTTTATATCTCATAACTATTCATAAATATTTATGCTGTTTTTTAACCAATATCTATATCAAAGTGTTCATCTTTTTGAATTGTTATCTAATGAAATTGCCACTCCTTTTCACTCATCAATGATTTAGGGAAGCTTGGGCAATGTTGTTTCTTGAACTCTTTGCATATTTTCAATATAATGGCTCTTGTTTTATGAGGCTTACAGCTTCATACTTCAGCTAGATCAAACTGAAAGCTTATAAGCTCAAAGAAGGAGATCAACACATTCAAGTTTCACCTCCCTAAGCATTCGTTGCTGGTCTGGCATAACTTTATCTGTCACTCATTGTTCTGCTGCAGAATGCCTACCCTTGCTTAAAGAAACCTATATTAAGCTGTGGGTAAGATTGTTTCTGTGTCATTAAATGCAGTTCGGATGTTGTCCTAAGAAGTAACTTGCTCACCTGGAATGATTCCTATGGAGGTCTTACCCCAACAGAATATCTGGGAATCCTACCTCCAAGGGTCAATGATCAGCAGACTATCATCTTTCACAATATTTAAGAACTCACTTTTCTGTTTACATAAATTCTTATTCTAGCACATTTGGTTTACTTGGCTAAGGAACATTCTGAGAAATTACAAAAAAAATAGAACTTTAAATTACTCCAATTTAATATTCATATATATATATATATATATATATATATATATATAAAACACAGTGTAGCTAATATTCAAATATACCTTAAACAATTAGGCACTAGTTTATATTCAAGAAACCAACATAAGCCATTCATTTTGAGAACTATGCTTAACCTATGGTGAAGAATATGAATAGTTCAGAAAAGGGAAAATTGGGTGAATATAATGAGAAAGAAAGAAGAGGTAAAGTGTATTATAAAGACAGGTAGAAAGGTTCATTTGGCTGGAGTAGAGAATTCATATGAGAAAAATCTACTCAATGTTCTGGAGTGACCTAAACTGGAAGGAAATTCAAAAAAGAAGGGATATATGTATATGTATAAATGATTTGCTTTACTATAGAGTAGAAGCTAACACAACATTGTAAAGCAACTATACTCCGATAAAAATCAATTTAAAAAAAGAAATAATGGAAAGGTGAGAAAGTACAAGACATTGCACAAGTATAAGAAAGTACAAGGGGCATTGGAGGTTCTGGATTCACATCCACCCATGGACACAATAATATACTACAACTACATATAGAATTATTCCCTCTGAAAAAGACCTGAAACCTAGATGGACAGAGTCTCAACAATAGAACTACAGGAAATTAAATACCAACTGTTACAAGCCTCCACACAAACTCACTCAAGCCTAAAATCTGTGCAAAATATCAGCTTGAAGAACGCATGGATCATAGGTAAAGGGAACTCATTTAACTATCTTAAAGCATCTGGTGGAGAGGTAAGAGCCTATTGGGATGCTCCCCAGGGACTGAGACACTGGTAAGAGCCATTTTTGTGATCTTGGGCCACCTTGATAACACTGGTGCTGGTGAATGTCATTTTAGAGCTCTCCCTGTAAATTGATAATGCCAGTGGGCCCACCCTTCTTCTAAGCCCTGCACACCCCTGTTCCTTAGCTGGTGCTCACAACCAACTGGGCCATAACTTAGCCTGCCAGAAGTTGGCTGAAGCTAAGTAAGGCTTGGCCCCACAGCTATTCTGGGATCCAGTCCCACCAAAAGTGCCTGCAAGCAGCTGCAACCAGAACCCACACTCATTTCAAGGGCTAGCTGTCTCTTATTACAATAAGAGGGCACACTCAGCCCACATAGGAAACACTGAGCTCCTGGATCTGGTGGCCAGGAAGCATTGCATTTATGAGCTCCAGGGCATCTTGGACTACTTAAAGTCACCACTATATTAGTACAGTTCAGTTCAGTTGCTCAGTCGTGTCCGACTCTTTGCGATCCCATGAATCGCAGCACGCCAGAACCTCCCTGTCCATCACCAATACCTGGAGTTCACTCAAACTCACATCCATCAGTCGGTGATGCCATCCAGCCATCTCATCCTCTGTCATCCCCTTTTCCTCCTGCCCCCAATCCCTCCCAGCATCAGAGTCTTTTCTAATGAGTCAATTCTTCTCATGAAGTGGCCAAAGCACTGGAGTTTCAGCTTTAGCATCAGTCCTTCCAAAGAACACCCAGGGCTGATCTCCATTAGAATGGACTGGTTGGATCTCCTTGCAGTCCAAGGGGCTCTCAAGAGTCTTCTTCATCACCACAATTCAAAAGCATAAATTCTTCTGTGCTCAGCTTTCTTCACAGTCCAACTGTCACATCCATAATGAACACTGGAAAAACCATTGCCTTGACTAGACAGACCTTTGTTGGCAAAGTAATGTCTCTGCTTTTGAATATGCTATCTAGGTTGGTCATAACGTTCCTTCCAAGGAGTAAGCGTCTTTCAATTTCATGGCTACAGTCACCATCTGCAGTGATTTTGGAGCCCAAAAAAATAAAGTCTGACACTGTTTCCACTGTTTCCCCATCTATTTCCCATGAAGTGATGTGACCAGATGCCATGATCTTAGTTTTCTGGATGTTGAGCTTTAAGCCAACTTTTTTCACTCTCCACTTTCACTTTCATCAATGGGCTTTTGAGTTTCTCTTCACTTGCTGCCATAAGGGTGGTGTCATCTGCATATCTGAGGTTATTGATATTTCTCCCAGCAATCTTGATTCCAGCTTGTGTTTCTTCTAGCCCAGCATTTCTCATGATGTACTCTGCACATAAACTAAATAAGCAGGGTGACAATGTACAGCCTTGACGTACTCCTTTTCCTATTTGGAACCAGTCTGTTGTTCCATGTCCAATTCTAACTGTTGCCTCCTGACCTGCACATAGGTTTCTCCAGAGGCAGGTCAGGTGGTCTGGTATTCCCATCTCTTTCAGAATTTTCCACAGTTTATTGTGATCCACACAATCAAAGGCTTTGGCATAGTCAATAAAGCAGAAATGTATGTTTTTCTGGAACTCTCTTGCTTTTTCCATGATCCAGCAGATGTTGGCAATTTGATCTCTGGTTCTTCTGCCTTTTCTAAAACCAGCTTGAACATCTGGAAGTTCACGTTTCATGTATTGCTGAAGCCTGGCTTGGAGAATTTTGAGCATTACTTTACTAGTGTGTGCTGTTGCTGCTGCTGCTGCTGCTAAGTCGCTTCAGTCGTGTCCAACTCTGTACGACCCCATAGACGGCCTCCCACCAGGCTCCCCCATCCCTGGGCTTCTCCAGGCAAGAACGCTGGAGTGGGTTGCCATTTCCTTCTCCAATGCATGAAAGTGAAAAGTGAAAGTGAAGTCTCTCAGTTGTGTCCGACTCCTAGCGACCCAAGGACTGCAGCCTACCGGGCTCCTCTGTCCATGGGATTCTCCAGGCAAGAGTACTGGGGTCGGTTGTGTGTGAGATGAGTGCAATTGTGCAGTAGTTTGAGCATTCTTTGGCATTGCCTTTCTTTGAGATTGGAATGAAAACTGATTGACTGCTATATCAGTCACTACTTAAAGCCTGGGAGAAGTAGCGTACATACCTTGTTGTTATTGTTGCTGTTTAGTCCCTAAGTTGTGTCCAGCTCTTTTGCAACCCCATGGACTGTAACCTGCCAGACTCCTCTGTCCATGGGATTTTCCAGGCAAGAATACTGAATTATGTTTCGTTTCCTTCTCTGGAAGATCTTCCTGACCCAGGGACTGAAGCCATGTCTCCTGCATTTGCAGGCAGATTCTTTACCACGGAGCCATCAGGAAAGCCCTATTAACATAGAAGCAAATTGAGCAAGTAAGGTAAATTGGGGAGACAGAAGACTATGTTCCAATCAAAAGAATAAGATAAAACCTCAGAAAAAGGAAAAAAAATGAAACAGAGATAAGCAATTTACATAATATAATAAAGACTTAAAAGTATGGAATATAAAGATGCTCACTGGACTTAGAAGAATAGAAGAAACACAGTGAGATTTTCAACTAAGAGAAAATATAGGGAAATACTAAGCAGAAGTTAAAATTGAACTGGAAGTTACACCAGAGGTGTTCAATAGCAGAGGGATAAGGGAGAAAATAAATCAGTGAGCAGGAAGACAAGGAATAGAACTCACTAAGAGAAAGCAACAAAATTAAAAAGAAAAAGAAATAATTTTAAGAAGTAAAGTTACTTTATGGGATTTCTGGAACAGCATCAAGGATGTTAACATTTGCACTATAGGTGTTCCAGAAGCAGAAGAGAGAGAAGAACCAGAAAACTATTTGAAGAAATAATGGTTGAGGGACAGATCCAAGGCTGAATCTACAACTATATAGACGGTAATTCTCTTTAAGGAAACCCTAAGCCTGATTGAACAGCTTCTGCACATAGAGAAACCACATACAAAATAGTAGAAAATACAGAGATATGATATGCATGGGAACACCACCTCAAAGATGGTGATATGGAAGGATATCACTGAGGGACCTGAGCATAGACTCTGAAACACTGCAAAAACAAACAAAACAAGCAAACATAAACAATAGTTAAAAGGGCACCTACCATCTACAGGAAGGAGCTCTAATCACTAACCTGAGAGCATCTGCGATAGGGGTGGAGAATTGCTAGAACTCTCTCTAGGGTCAAAGGTGCCAGCACGCACCACTGTTTGAGTCCCCCAGGCAATCCCTACAGCATACACTTGCTATGGCTCCAGCTGTCCTGCCAAGGTGGTTTCATGAAGTGTGTCCCAGGATCAGTTCTAGCACAAGACCATTCTAGCTCCATGCTGCAGAAACGTGGCCTTGGCACAGCCTGTTTTGAGATTCCTCATGGCAGAGCCCTCTCCAGTTTCAGCCATGTCACCATGATAGCCTTGGTGAGGGTCATCCCAGGCCTGATGACCTGTGCCCAATCCAGTTCCAGTTATTCCATGTAGGCTGCTATGGTGGGGTATACCTTTGGACTCCCCTCAGCCCATGATCACATCAGATCCAGGTTTCTACTAAAACTTCAAAAGTACAGAATGCCTCAAGAGATACTCCAGCTTGCTCCAGCTACAGCCTTCCTGCCAAAGTCTCCTGACACACAGAGTTCACACAAGAGATGCACCTAAACAACACCACTACAAAATTGGAAAACATAGCTGATTTGTTTAATTAATAGAAATTAAAATGAAAGTCAAACAAAATGAGACAGAGGAATATGTTTCAAGTAAAGGGGGGGGGGACAGAAAAAAACCCTAATGAAGTGGAGATAATTGATTTAACTGATAATGAAGCCAAAGCAATGCTCACTGAACTCAGCAGAAGAATGGATGAAGACAGGTCATACAGAAGAGTTCTGAGAAAATGTGGTCCACTGTAGAGAGAAATAGTAACCCACTTCAGTATTCTTCCTGGAAGAATCACATGGACAGTATGAATAGGCGACACTGGATGATAAGTCCTCCAGATCAGAAGGTGTTCAATATGCTACTAGGGAACAGAAGAGGGCAATTATTAATAGTTGCAGAAGGAATGAAGCAGCTGGGCCAAAGCAGAAATGACACTCATTTTTGGATTTGTCTGGTGATGAAAGTGAAGTCCGATACTATAAAGAACAATGTTGAATAAAAACCTGGAATGTTAGGTCCATGAATCAAGGTAAATTGGAAATGGTCAAGGAAGAAATGGCAAGATTGAATATCAACATCTTAGGAATCAGTGAACTAAAATGGATGGGAAAGGGCAAATTTAACTCAGACGACCATTATATCTACTACTGTGGGCAAGAATCCCTTGGAAGAAATGGAGTAGCCCCCATAGTCAATAAAACAGTTAAAAATGCAGTGTTTGGCTGCAATTTAAAAAATAACAGGATGAACTTGATCTGTTTCCAAGCCAAACTATTCACCATTACAGTAATCCAACTCTGTGCCCCAACAACTGACATCAAAGATGCTAAAGTTGACAGGTTCTTTGAAGACCTATAATACCTTCTAGAACTAACATTAAAAAAAAAAAAAAAAATCCTTTCCATCAGTAGGGAATTGGAATGCAAAAGTAGGAAGTCAAGAGATACTTGGAATAACAGGCCATTTTGGCCTTGAAGCACAAAATGAAGCAGGGAAAAGGCTAACAGAGTTTTGTAAAAAGAATATACTGGTCATAAAAACACCCCTGCCAATACTCCAAGAGACAATTCCACACATGGGCATCACTTGATGGTCAATACCGAAATCAAATTGACTATATTCCTTCAAGTCAAAGATGGAGAAGCTGTATACAGTGAGCAAAACAAGACCACGAGACAACTGTGGCTCAGATCATGAACTCCTTATTGCTAAATTCAGGCCTGAATTTAAGAAAGTAGGGACAACTACTAGGCAATTCAGGTATTACATAAATCAAGTCTTTATGATTGTACAGTAGAAGTGACAAATAGATTCAAGGGATTAGGTCTGATAGATAGAGTGCCTGAAGGACTATGGACAGAGGTTCATAACACTGTACAGGAGGCAATGACCAAAATCATCCCAAATAAAAAGAAATGCAAGCTGACAAAGTGGTGGTCTTGAGGAAGCTTTACAAATAGCTGAGGAAAGAAAGAAGCAAAAGACAATGCAGAAAGATAAAGATATACCCAACTGAATGCAGAGTTACAGAGAATATCAAGGGAAGATAAGAAGGCCTTTGTTAATGAGAAATGCAAAGAAATAGAGAAAAACAATAATAGAAACACTAGATATCTCTTCAAGAAAATTGGAGATACCAACAGAACATTTCAAACAAGGATGGATATGATAAAGGATAAAAACAAGGACCTAAAAGAAACAAAGAGATGGCAAGAATACACAGAAGAACTATATGATAAAAATCTTAATAACCTGGATAACCACAATGATGTGGTTAGTCACCTAGAGCCAGACATCTTGGAGTGTGAAGTCAAGCAGGCCTTAGGAACATCACTATGAACAAAGTTAGTGGAGGTGGTGAATTTCAGCTGAACTATTTAAACTCCTAAAAGATGCTGCTGCTAAAGTGCTGCATTCAATATGTCAACAAATTTGGAAAGCTATACAGTGGCCACAGGACTAAAGAATGTCAGATTTCATTCCAATTCCAAAGAATGGCAATGACAAAAAAAAGTTTAAACTATCATACAATTGTGCTCATTTCATTTACTAGCAAGGTTATACTCAAAATTCTTTAAGCTAATCCTCAGCAGTACATAAATGGAGAACTTGAAAGTGTAAAAGATTTTTTTTTTTTAGTTTTTTAAATTTAAATTTATTTATTTTAATTGGAGGCTAATTACTTTACAAGATGGGTTTTTAAAAGGCAGAGGAACTAGGGATCAAATTGCCAACATTTGCTGAATCATGGAGAAAGTAAGGGAGTTCCAGAAGATTATCTACTTTTGCTTTATTTACTATGCTAAAGCTTTTGACTTTGTGAATCAAAACAAACTGTGGAAAATTCTTAAAGAGATGGGAGTAACAGACCACCTTACCTATCTCTTGAGAAATCTGTATGCAAGTCAAGAAGCAACAATTAGAACCAGACATGGAACAATGGACTTGTTCCAAATTGGGAAAATAGTATGACAAGGCTGTATTTTGTCACTCTGCTTCAGTCAGTCAGTTCAGTTGCTCAGTCATGTCTGACTCTTTGCAACGCCATAGACTGCAGCATGCCAGGCTTCCCTGTCCATCACCAACTCCCAGAGCTTGCTCAAACTCATGTATATAGAGTCAGTGATGCCATCCAACCATCTCATCCTCTGTTGTCCCCTTGTCCTCTTGCCTTCAATCTCTCCCAACATCAGGATCTTTTCCAATGAGTCAGTTCTTCGCATCAGGTGGCCACAGTGTTGGAGTTTCAGCTTCAGCATCACCTTTTTTATTTGACTTTGAAAGCAAACTGCAATTTGCTGTGCTGGATAAATCACAAGCTGGAATCAAGATTGCCAGGAGAAATACCAACAAGCTCAGATACGCAGATGATACCACTCTAAAGGCAGGAAGCAAAGATATGCTAAAAACCCTCCTGATGAGGGTGAAAGAGGAGAGTGAAAAAACTGGCTTGGAACTCCACATTTAAAAAATTGAAATCATGGCATCTGGTCCCATCACTTTATGGCAAATAGAAGGGGTAAATAGTGGAAACAGAGACAGATTTTGTTTTCTTGGGCTCCAAAATCACTGTGGATGGTGACTGCAGCCATGAAATTAAAAGATGCTTGCTCCTTGGAAAGAAAGCTATGAAAAACCTAGAAAGCATAGCAAAAAAGCAGAAACATCACTTTGCTGACAATGGTCCATATAGTCAAAGCTATCGTTTCTCCAGTAGTCACGTATAGTTGTGAGAGTCGAACCATAAAGAAGTCTGAGTACTGAAGAACTGATAGTTTTGAATTGTGGTGCTGGAGAAAACTCTTGAGTCCCTTGGACAGCAAGGAAATCAAATCAGTCAATTCTAAAGAAAATCAACCCTAAAACTTGAAAGGACTGATACTGAGGCTGAAGCTCCAACATTTGGGTAGCCTCATATGAAGAGCTGGCTCATGGAACAAGACCCTGATGCTGGGAAAGATTGATAACAAGAGGAAAAAGGTGACAGATGAAATAATTTACCAGGTTGAAAACTTTTGGAAGGATTTTCAAGTAATGACTCCCCTTTTTTCACTACTTCTCCCTGCTTCCCCCCAAAAATATATTTTCATGACAATATACATTCTTGAACATTTTCTGGAGTTTTTATTGTCTATAAATTTGATCCTATTATCTAATGCCCTTGATCTTTATGTTCATTCTTTTTCTCCTCAGCCAGGTATCACATGGAATCAATTTTTCAGTAGTTCTAGTAGTACTGGAAAAATCCACCTCTCCTGTAAAACTGGACTGTCATGCAGAAAAATAGTTCATAATTACTGAGCATTTCATATATCCCAGGCATCTGTTCTGAGTATATTTTGTAGCTACCTATCAAGACTTCCTTACTCCTCTACACTGCTTACTGGAATTCCACAATTCCTTTCTTGTTAATTCAGTGTAGGGCAGTGTGTGTAATAATGTCAATACCATTGGGAGGGTTAATCTATTAAACACTGCCAGTCATTTAAACTTTTCCCTGACCTTATCTTGGAAAGAGATGCAGATAAAGGGTAGAGAAGAGAGTGTGAATGTCCTAATCTAGCCTGAGTCTTCATGACCATTCTGCCCTCCAGCTTGTTAGGGGAAAGTAAGGGTGATTTTAATGCATGCTTGCTTAGAAATGCCATCTTGCTTCCTCCTCTCTACTGCTTGTTCCAGCTGTAGCCCAATTAAATTCAATAGTTCACAGGTGTTCAGTGAAATGCTTTCAGCATAAAATCTCAGTTGTCTTTAGGGCTCTTCACTCTTTTCAGTGCTCCTTAAATTTAAAATATCATTCCAAACAAATAAACCACATTTACAAATGAAGACAAAATACAAGAAATGGTAATGAGGATGCTAATAATTATTTTAAAAATATTTTCAATAGCCAAACTGAGAGATTCTTTTAGTACCAGCTGGAATTCTAATACATTTAATTCAAAAGTGAAGAAAATAACATTTTCTTGATTGAAGAGGATAAAGGGTGAGGGTGAGATACAGTTGTGCTACATTAAAAATAAAGGTAAAAAATACTGTAATTAATATTTCATCCTTTTGCACATTTAAATTATTAGCCCATCCAATGTCCCAAAATGTATGCATTCAGTCACTTAGATATATCTCATGCCACTCATACCCTACTGTTTCTAGCTAGCAAATAAGCCAAACATTTCTCTGCCCAGGAAACCTCATCCTCAGTCCTAAGAGAGAAAAATATGGCAGCCAATAATTGTCCCTTGATTTGAAATTATGAATAGATTAACTTATTTCTAAGGCATGAAGTTGCTCAGTCATGTCCGACTCTTTGCAACCCCATGGACTGAAGCCTACCAGGCTCCTCCATTCACGGAATTTTCCAGGCAAGAGTACTGGAGTGGGTTGCCATTGCATGCATGCATGCTAAGTCTCTTTAGTCATGTCAGACTCTTTGAGATCCTGTGGACCACATCCAGCCAGCTCCTCTGTCCACGGGATTCTGCAGGCAGAATACTGAAGTGGGTTGCTGTGCCTTTGTCCAGGGGATCTTCCTGGCCCAGGTGGGTTTGTTTGTTGTTTGTTTGTTTTTACTACCAGCGCCACCTGGGAAGTCCAAGGACTTTGGAATTATTACAGATAACTGAGGTCTGAAAAAATATGACACAAGGTATGTGGCCTTACTCTAAGTAACACCCTCTTCCAACAACACAAGAGATGATTCTACACATGTACATCACCAGAGATCAATACCAAAAACAGATTGATTATATTCTTTGCACCTGAAGATGGATAAGCTCCATACTGTCAGCAAAAAAACAAGACCAGGACCTGACTGCAGCCCAGGTCATGAACTCCTTATTGCAAAAGTTCAGACTTAAGTTTAAGAAAGTAGGTAAAACCACTAGGCCATTCAGGTGTGACCTAAATCTAATCCCTTATACAGTGGCAGTGACAAATAGATTTGAGGGATTAGATCTGATAGAGTGCTAGAGAACTATGGGTGGAGGTTCATAACATTGTACAGGAGGTGGTGATCAAAACCATCCCCAAGAAAAAGAAATGTCAAAGCAGTCATCTGAGGAGGCTATAGAAATAGCTGGATTTTAAAAAAAGCAGAAGAACCAGAGATATCAAATTGCCAACATCAGTTGGATCATAGAAAAAGCAAAAGAATTCCAGAAAAAAAAACATCTACTTCTGCTTCCTTGACTACGCTAAAGCCTTTGATTGTGGGGATCGCAACAAGCTATGGAAACTTTTTAAAGAGATGGGAATACCAAACCACCTTGCCTGCTCCTGAAAAACCTATATACAGGTCATTTCTTGGGCTCCAAAATCACTGCAGATGGTGAATGCAGCCATGAAATTAAAAGATGTTTGCTCCTTGGAAGAAAATCTATGACCAACCTAGACAAGCATATTAAAAAGCAGAGACATTACTGTGCCTACAAAGTCCATGTACTCAAATCTATGGTTTTTCCAATATTCCTGTATGGATGTGAGAGTTGGACTATAGAGAATGTTGAGCACTGAAGAATTGATGCTTTTGAACTGTGGTGTTGGAGAAGACTCCTGAGAGTCCCTTGGACAGCAAGGAGATCAAACCAGTCCATCCTAAAGGAAATCAGTTCTGAATGTTCATTGGAAGAGCTGATGCTTAAGCTGAAACTCCAATACTCTGGCCACCTGATGTGAAGAAACAACTCATTAAGAAAGACCCTGATGCTGGGAAAGATTAAAGGCAGGAGAAGGGGACAACAGAGTACAGATGCTTGGATGAATCACCGACTCAATGGACATGATTTTAAGCAAACTCAGGAGATGGTGAGGGACAGGAAAATCTGGTATGCTGCAGTTCATGGGGTCACAAAGAGTTCAACATGACTGAGTGGATGAACAACAACAACAGTCTATATAAATCCGATTCTTAAGTATATGTCTAGTATTTGAAGCAGTCCTTTGTAAGGTCTGAATTTGAAGGGTCATTGTTGTATAGAAATTTAAGACATATGAATTTTGCAGGAGTAAACCAAGATTAAACCCATTTGCTTAGTCATTCACTCAGCAAATATTTACTGTGGGCCTACTATGTGTCAGGCACTGTTCTAGAAACTAGGGTATAGCAATGAACAAAAGGAACTAAAGACCCTACCTGAGAAAATCTTATAATATATAATAAACATTAATTGTATAAAATAAATTATCCAGTATGTTAAAAGGCAATGTTTTCTCGCATATTGAAAAAAAGAAGAAAACAAAAATAAAACAGGGAATGTGGAATCCAAATTTCAAAAAGAAGGGATAAAGATAGGCAAATTAACCCACTTCATTTTTCTGAAAAGTTCTTATTTCTTGAGTGAATCCTATATGTTTCAAGATTATTTATATTTACTGATATTAGAATTATGAAAGTGAAAGTTTCACTTGGTAATGATAATGATGGCAATAATTAGACTTTCTTTTAAACTTATTTGTGTGACAACAGTGCTAAAATGCATGAATAGTTTATATAATATTCACAAAAGATCTGTGAGACACACTGCTACCCCATCAAATTTAAAGGTAAGGAAAATATGTTTAAAAGAGGAACATTAATTCATCCAATTCTAGACCTTTACAAAGCTGAGATCTAATCTGTGTTTGTGTTCCAAAATCCATGCTACCAATGATTATTGTATATCTAATGTCTTTCTTGTGTATTTTTGGAATATATTTTGAACTCATATTTATTTTTCTCTTCTGGATAGTTTATGTATTTTTATTGACTCATTTTTATCATGCAAATATTAGATGTTTATTCTAGAAAATCTAGGAAAAATGCAAAAAAAATGTGGGATTCTGCAGTGAGAGCATTCTTCATGTTTTCTTTGATGATTATCCTTTTTCAACTGTGTATCTTGAGGATTTCCCTCTATCACTAAATGCTTTCCAAGAAAATACTTAATGAGTACAGAGAAACTGCTCATATGAAACTATCACAATCTGTTTACCAATCCATAATAGATGGAAATTGAGGTAGATTTCCATTTTTTTATTTACTGAAAGCACAGCATTTATCAGGTTCTCACTGAAAATGAATAATTTTCATAACACTTAAGTATGAAATGTCTACATCAAGTGAAGTGAAACTCACTCGGTTGTGGCAAACTCTTTGCAACCCCATGGACTGCAGCATGTCTGCCTTTCCTGTCCCTGGCCTGTAAATCTCCAGGCCAGAATAGTGGAGTGGGTAGCCTTTCCCTTCTCTAGGAGGTCTTCTCAACCCAGGGATCGAACCCAGGTCTCCCTCTTTGCAGGTAGATTCTTTACCAGCTGAACCACAAGGGAAGCCCAAGGGAAGAAAACATGCTACAGGTGAGGCTCAAACTCACAACCTCGGCATCACCCACACATATACTGCTGTATAATTAGAAGCATTGTATAGTGCTATGTCACTACCCCACTCCCAGAAAATTGGAATCATCTTACATTCCACAGGTAGTATGTCAGCTTGTTCATTTCCCAACATGCTAGTCAATACTGTGAATATATAAGTATGTATACAATATAACCTGTTATGTATTTATTGTTTTTTCAGGTTATTTTTCTGCAAATAGCTTGCTTATACAAACATGTTTTATTATAGAGCATGTATGACAGATCAGGAGCTTTTAAGTGCTTCAGATATTTTAATTCATTTTAATTCTTGAAGTAATTTAATGGATAATAAATTAAATGTTTCTAGAACTTTGTGGTGGGCTAAAATAACAGGCCTCCACTGATATACTATATTCCTATTCCTGGAACCTATAAATGTGTTACTTTATGTGGCAAAAGGGACTTTGTGTGTGAGACTAAATTAAGGATCTTACTATTGTTCTGGATATTCTGAGTGGTTTCGGTGTAATCATGAAGGTCCTTTTAATAAAGTACAATAATGAAAGAGCATGATCAGAGTCATAGGAGACAATTTGAAGCTAGAAGCAGAAATTAAAGTAAAATGGACCATGAGACAACGAATACTTTCAATCTCTACAAAGTGAAAAACGCAAGTAAATGGATTCTCTCCTAGAACTTCCAGAAGGAGCCCAGTCTTGCCAGCCCTTTTTGGGCTTCTGACTTCCGTGTTTGTATGCACGCACTCAGTCATGTTTAACTCTTTGTGACCCCATGGACTGTAGCCCACCAAGTTCATCTGTCCATGGGAATTTCCCAGGCAAGCATACTGGAGTAGGTTGTCATTTCCTGCTTCAGGCGATGTTCCCAATCCAGAGATCTAACTGATGTCTCTTGTGTCCCCTGCATTGGCAGGTGGATACTTTACCATTGTGTCACAAATCTGTATTGTCATACGCCACTGATTTTGTAGGTAATTTGTTAAAACCGCAATCAGAAATTAATATGGGTTTTCACACCTAGAAGAGGAATACTTGTATAACACATATCTAAACATGTGCAAATGGCACCAGAATACAGTAATGGGTAGAGGCTGAAAGGATTTTGACAGCATAACTGAAACTGCTGTTTGCCTTAAGCAGAGTGTTAGTAGAAATATGAATGTTAATGATTCTGCTAGTGATAATTTCAAAGAGTGAGAAGCAAAGCAGAGAAAAACCTATGTTGTCCTAATAATACTCAAGTCATCACAAAGAGACAGTTGGTAGAAATATGGACCTTAAATGCACTGTTTGTGAAGACTCAGAAGGAAGTAAAGAATATGTTATTGAAACATGGAGGAAAAAAAATACCTGTTGGTTTAAGACAGAAACTTAGTGAAATTGTGGCTACATGGAAAACACAACTTGAAGCAAAGGTCTTGAAGATATTTAGCTGAAGATATTCCCTAGCTAAGCATTGAAGGCACAGCCTGCTTTCAGGTTCCTACTTACAGTACATAAATTGAGGGAATAACTATTAAGCAATAGGAACAAAGACTTGGGGATTTGGAAAAGTATCAGCCTACCAAGACTGCAAAAGATGCTGAAATTAAGAGATACATTGTCTCAGGTAAGCATATTCTGGAGAGGAAACCAAGAGCCAAGTATAAATTTTGCCAAAGTGTTGGTTCAAAAGCTTAGAATATTCAGTCATACGGAGAATTCTTTATGACTTATGGGTCCCCACAGAAATCTCAATAGAAAAAATTGAGATGTAATTATTCCAGGAAAAACCTTTCCAGGCATGTCATGTTCTATGTTGCTGAGCTGACACCGTGTACCATATTGCAATCAAAAATCAGTCAATAGAATATCTGGTATGTTTGGGATTCTTAGATTTAGTTTATTCTTGCATTTTATACTTTGGAAAGTAAGGAAGAATGGTAAACTTGATTGTTTTAAAAATTAAAAGCTCTTTGGAGATTTAAACATTTTTAAAACATGAGAAAAATAGAGAAAAGTAAAAAAATGAATGATTCACTGTGTGGTCTAATATTGTAGTGCTTGTGTACTAAGTCACTCAGTTGTGTCCAACTCTTTGAAACCCCATAGACTATAGATGGCCAGGTTCCTCTGTCCAGTAGATTCTCCAGGCAAGAATACTGGAATGGTTGCCCTGCCCTCCTCCAGGGGATCTCTAACCAACCCAAGGGTCAATCTCGTGTCTCCTATGTCTTCTGCATTGGCAAGTGGGTTCTTTACCACTAACATTGTAGTAGGGGTTGAGAAGGGAGGGAAATGTGTGGAGGATTTTAGTCTTTCATGAAAGAGTATTAGATTAAACTGAACTTTTAAGGATAGATATTATTTTCATGTCCAGCAGAGTGGGAGACAAGCAATGAGGAAAAAATAATTTCAAAATATAGGTATAGATTGGTGGCTCGGTGGTCAAGAATCTGCCAGGCAACACAGGAGATGAAGGTTGGATTTCTGAGTGGGGAAGATCCCCTAGAGAAGGAAATCATGACCCATGCAGGTATTCTTGCCTGGGAAATCCCACAGATAGAGGAGCTAGTCAGGCTACAGTCCATGGTGTGGCAAAGAGGTGGACACAAGTTAGTGACTAAACAACAACAACAAATAGGTATAGATTGACTTAATAGAGAAATATTTAGTTTGGGTATTGGGAGAGATTTTGTTAGATGGGTAAAATATGGTCAGAATATATTGAAGGTGAAGTTTAGATATTTCTCTTTTATTAGAGAAATGGTAGGTTACTATTGGAAGGATTAAATTACTAGAGATACTAAATTACTACTTGAATCAATCTGCCTTGTGCTAATTTGAATTAAAAAGCTTATTTTTTTCACAGCACATCAGATTTAGGAAATAAATGTGAAAATTATTAAGATGGGAAAAGAATAAACTGAAGAATGTAGTTTTTTTATAATCACATTTAATTACTTGTATGTGTTGCATGTTTGTATTTGTGTCCATGTGTACTTGTGCTTATAAAATATTAACTGTAAAAGAATTTCAAGTCTGTTTATGATAGAGTGCAAATAATTATGTTCAACTTCCTGTAAATCAAACATCAAGCCAATGTTTACCTAGGGTAGAATGTGAAATGTGTCACAATTACAGGTTTTATTTGCTCTTGTTAAGCTCTAATTAATTTTATTTCTAGTCTTTTCTTTTTTAATAAATTATTTCATCAAATTATATGTTTTATGGAAGACTTAACTTTGCCCAATTATTTTATAATTACTCTGACTTTTTATTAAAAAATAAAAAACAACCGTCTTAGATTCAGAGACATTTTGAAGTATTTGAAATCCAACTTGCTAAAAAGAAGCATATAATAACATCATTAAGCTTTGTCTCCCATTTGGGATAAATACTTATTATTGCTTTAAAATGTACTAATTAATCTAGTTTCAGATCCTTAAGGAGTTGGAATCTGAATAATCTGATTTCATGGTTTTTGGTTTTCTGCTTTTTAGCCCACATCCACATAAAATGAAGCAAATCATGTCAAGCTTCATCTGCTGCTCTGACCTAATATGGTTGCTCTACTACAACTTTAGTTTTGTTATTCACATACTTATTACTATTTGTATTCCCACATCTATCCTGCTTTGATTTCACCATGTCTGGATTAGTCTCTACTTCCTTTCTTCTACGTGAAAACTGTTGAAATCTGGCAGACTCCCTAAATCGAGAAGACAGATCTGGGAGTCCCAAAAGATCAAAGTATTGAGAGCCCATAGGTCAGATTAATGAAGAAGAGGGAACATTAAGAAAGAGTAGGGGCTTTTGATACTTGCTAAAGGTTTCGCTTGATGCTGATGCTAAGCAATTATCAACCATGTATGTTAGGAAACTGCTCGAGGTCTGGAAAATAGCTACCCAAAAGTGTTGGTCTCTCAGTCATGCCTGACTCTGTGATCCCATTGACTGCAGACCACCAGGCTCTTCGGTCCATGAGATTTTCCAAGCAAGGATACTGGAGTGGTTTGCCATTGCCTTCTCCAAACTATCCAAAAGGAGCAGATAAAACAATTCTCAAATATCACACAGCACTGGGACTATTTCATGAAAATAACCCACTGGGCCTTGGACTGATGATTATAAGGAAACTCCCACAGTAGTAGGACAAAGGCAGCTACAGATTAACTAGCCTGCAAGTTTAAAGGAAAACCTTGGAAAAAAGTAAACTGATCCTAAGTGACTGTAACAAAAACAAACTTAATTCTACAGAAATATGAAAATAAAACTCAAAAACAAAAATTCACAATATATGTCACCTTTATAGAAAAGGCAGAGGAACCAGAGATCAAATTGCCAACATCTGCTGGATCATTGAAAAAGCAAGAGAGTTCCAGAAAAATATCTACTTCTGTTTTATTGACTATGCCAAAGCCTTTGACTGTGTGGATCACAATAAACTGTGGAAAATTCTGAAAGACATGGGAATACCAGACCACCTGACCTGCCTCTTGAGAAACCTATAGGCAGGTCAGGAAGCAACAATTAGAACTGGACATGAAAAAACAGACTGTTTCCTAATAGGAAAAAGAGTACGTCAAGGCTGTATACTGTCACCCTGCTCGTTTAACTTATATGCAGAGTACCTCATGAGAAACACTGGGCTGGAAGAAGCACAAGCTGGGAGAAATACCAATAGCCTCAGATATGCAGATGACATCACCCTTATGGCAGAAAGTGAAGAGGAACTAAAGAGCCTCTTGATGAAAGTGAAAGAGGAGAGTGAAGAAGTTGGCTTAAAGCTCAACATTCAGAAAACTAAGATCATGGCATCTGGTCCCATCACTTCATGGCAAATAATTGTGGAAAGACTAGAAACAGTGACAGACTTTATTTTTTAGTGCTCCAAAGTCACTGCAAATGGTGACTGCAACCATAAAATTAAAAGACGCTTACTCCTTGGAAGAAAAGTTATGACCAACCTAGACATCATATTAAAAAGCAGAGACATTACTTTGTCATCAAAGGTCCATCTAGTCAAAGCTATGATTATTCCAGTAATCATGTATGGATGTGAGAGTTGGACTATAAAGAAAGCTAAGTGCCGAAGAATCGATGCTTTTGAACTGTGGTGTTGGAGAAGACTCTTGAGACTCCAAGGAGATCAAACCAGCCCATCCTAAAGGAAGTCAGTCCTGAATATTCATTGGAAAGACTCATGCTGAAGCTGAAACTCCAATACTTTGGCCACCTGATGCCAAGAACTGACTCATTGGAAAAGACCCTGATGCTGGGAAAGATTGAAGGTGGGAGGAGAAGGGGATGACAGAGGATGAGATGGTTGGATGGCATCACCGACTCAATAGACATGTGTCTGAGTAGGCTCCAGAGTTGGTTATGGACAGGGAAGCTGGGTGTGCTGCAGTCTATGGAGATGCAAAGAGTTGGACATGGCTGAGTGACTTAACTGAACTGAACTATCAAAAATTACCAGTGTGAGAAGAGGCAGAGAATGTGATCTTTGGTGAGGGGATAAACACATCTTTACAAAATGACACAGGAATGCCACAGGAATACCACAGATTCTGTAATTAGCACATAAGAAACCTAAACCAGTTATAACTTCATTCCATATCTTCAAGAAGGTGGAGGGAAAAGTAAGCTTATTAAGTAGGATGTAGAAGAAATTTAAAATGAGCCTCAAATTGAATTCCTATGTATTAAAACTATGATTTCTGACATGAAAAATATACTTGATCATATGAACAGCAGATGAGAATGTTATGTGTTCAGTTGACTAGTCATGTTCAACTAGTTGCAACCCCTTGGACTGTGCCCACCAGGCTCCTTCTGTCCATGGAGTGTCCCAGTCAAGAGTACTAGAATGGGTTGCCATTTCCTACTCCCATGTATTCCCAACCCAAGGATTGAACCAGCATCTCTTGTGTCTCCTGTACGGACGGGTGGATTCTTTACACTGTGCCACCTCGGAAGCCCCTGGGAAAATTAGTAGGTTAATGAACATGAAAACACAGTGTAGAAGTAACCAAAATAAAACATATTAATAAAATAAGACATTAAAATGGTAAATGGGGCATCAGTGAAATGTTGAACAATCTCAGGAGCCTAATATATGTATAATAGCAGTCACTGGAGAAGAGGAATGTAGGTCAGATAAAATTTTAAAGTAATGATGAATAAAACCTTTCCCAAATTTGATTAATACTACAAACACAGAGATCCAAGAAGTTCAAAGAATCCTAAGCAAACTCTTGTAGAAGAAAATTACAGAAAATTTACGTGATATTGACTTCACTGAATCCAGAAAAAAAAGCAAATATAAAATCAGCTGGAGGAAACAAAAGAGATTTTGCACACAGTAGAACAAATATTAGAATTACAGCAGAGTTCAATTGAAAAAATAAGAGTCAGAAGTCAAAGCAGTATTAACAGAAGTATTAACAGAACAAAGTAAACTTAGCAAGAATATATT
Organism: Bos taurus; assembly: GCF_002263795.3. NCBI lineage: Eukaryota > Metazoa > Chordata > Mammalia > Artiodactyla > Bovidae > Bos > Bos taurus. The sequence continues at coordinate 54,052,365 of NC_037338.1, read as the reverse complement.
TATACTTATATTTTTGAAAAAAAAATAAAGACCTTTTTAAATGTAGTAAAGCTAAAATAATTGTTACCAACATAATTCTACATTGAAAATGTTAAAGCCATTCTTTCAAACAGAATAAAAATAATATCAGATGGAAATCTATATCTAGTTCAGTGAATTATGAGCACACACCCCCTAGAAAGCTAAATAGGTGGGCAAATAAGAAAAAAGTTTTTAGCATAATTTTGAAATCTCTTTACAGATATTGCTTAAAGCAAAACCAATAACACAACTTAAAGTTAATTAGACTCTATGACAATAACATAACAAATGCCTGAGGAGAAAATGGAAATGTACAGATAAGAGGTGGTTACATGAAATAGTATGTCATCAGTTGAAGGTTGACTGTAATATTATAGAAAAGAGTTATAGCTAGCAAGAATATTGGAGTGGGTAGCCTATCCTTTCTCTAGCTGATCTCCCTGACCCAGGAATTGAACCAGGGTCCCCTATATTGCTGGTGAGTTTTTTACCCACTGAGCTATCAGAGAAGCCCATATAAATTAACTAAGAAGTTCAAATAGAATTATTAAGATATACACAATACATGGCAGAAAGGAAGAAATGGGGATGAAATAAAATGAAATGAAATAAATAGTAGTATACTGTATTTAAACTCAACTATATCAATAGCAAACTTAAATCAATATAGCTTAAGCACTCCAATTCAATATCAGAAATTTACTAAAGAAAAAATGACTTTAAATATAGCATTAAAGTTAGATAATTTAAAAGATTGGAAAAGATATACCATGCTAACACTAATGAAAAAAATAAAAAGGATAGTGCACTTGTTTATATATCAAATGAAATTTCATAGCAGAAAATATTACCACGGATGAAGAGGAATATTTATCATTGCTAATATAATTGATTCACCAAAAAGATAACAATCTTAGTGTTTATGTGTCTAACAATAGCACTTAGAAATACATGAAGCAAAATTTAATTGAATTAAAAATTAAAGAAATATAAAAAATCTGTAGTTTTATTTGAACATTATTATTTGAGGATTGATACAAGCAAATCAAAAATCAGTAAGGTATAAAAGACAACACTGTCAACCATAAAACAGTCCTCAATAGATTCAAAAGAATGAAAGCTGTAATGAGAATCTTTTCTGATTACAATGTAATTAAACTAGAAAATAATAGTAAAAATACCTTTTGAAAAATCAAGTATGTTTGGAAACTAAATAACATACTCCTAAAAAACAACTGAACAAAAGCAAAAACCAATAGGGAAATTAAAATCCATTATGAACTGAATTAAAAAATAGCACCAAAACCTATAAAAAATTTGAGATCAAAATATAGCAATGTTTTCTGGAAAATTTTTATCCATAAAGAACTATATTAGCATAAATAAAAGTCCTAATTACCAAAATTTCCAAATTAAAATTTAGATAAAAAAGAGCAACTTAACTGGTGGGCTGTCCCAGCTGGCACAGGTATCCTTCTAACTTTCTTTCTAGGGGTTTGCCCTGTCCCACCCAGTGGGTGGCCTTGCCAGCAGGAGTTCCCTTCAGAAGCAGCCAGGTGGCCAGCACTGCCTACCATCATTACCACAATAACTGTGGCCAGGCCTTGCAGGCAGTCATACTAGGGACGACCCTGAAAGTCAGTCACAGTTATAGCCAGAATTCTCATCCAGCTTGGCCAGGGGCCAGTCCAGCCCACAATTGCTCTTGTAGTAGCCATTGCCAGTTTCCAGACCCTCTGATCACCCAAGTCCAGTTTGCAGGTCAACTGAGGGTCAATCGTTCTTGATGATCTCTGCCAGCATTAATCCACTAAAAATAAATATTAAAGTACCAGATTTCAAAAACTGTGGGTTTGATTGCTGCACAGAACATCTACTAATTGGCCAAAAAAAAAAAAAAAATTGATGACATTAGCATATTAAATGATCTCTAATATTTATCAATAAATACTGCAATTAATTGATTGTGATGTACCCACACATCTAAATAGGCACTATCATTGTTGAAATTTGCTTATCTACTTTACCAATATTGTTTTCTTTCCAAAGGATAAAAACTATGTTTCTTTTAAACATGTTTACAGATGAAGAGCATGTTTTATTTAAAAAGTTTATAGATGGAAAGATTAAGTATATTTGTTAATAGTTTAATCTACCATTAACCAAATTGTCATCTGTATAAGGAAAATATACATATTCAAATAACTATATTGTCATTTTAGTTGAAAAATTTTTAATGAATCTCTTTCCTTTAAAATAGATGGAAAAAAAATCCCACACACACTGGAGCGCATGCACACTCAGTCACTCAGTCCTGTCCAATTCTATGGGACTCCATGGACAATAGCCTGCCAGGCTCCCCTGTAAATGTTATTTTCCTAGCAAGAATACTGGAGTGGTTTGCCACGCCCTCCTCCATGGGCTCTTCCGAACCAAAGGATCAATCCTGTGTCTCCTGCTTCACAGGTGGTTTCTTTACTCGCTGAGCCACCTGTGAAGCCCCCATACACTGGAGACTTGGTACAAATTCCTAAAAACAGTCCAAGCTGAAGAGTAAGATTTTATCTTTGAAATCAAGGGAAAAAGGAAAGAAAATAAGGAATAAATGAAATGCACATTTATTTTGAAAAGATTAAATGTCCTGTTTACTCTAATCCTTTCTTTCTCATAAAGACTTTTGAAATTTCCTTGGACTGCATGGAGATGAAACCAGGCAATCCTAAAGAAAGTCGGTCCTGAACATTCATTGGAAGGACTGATGCTGAATCTGAAGCTCCAATACTTTGGCCACCTGATGCAAAGGACTGACTCATTGGGAAAGACCCTGATGCTGGGAAACACTGAAGGCAGGAGGAGAAGTGGGCAACAGAGGATGAGATGGTTGGATGGCATCACCAACTCAAAGGACATGAGTTCGAGCAAACTCTGGGAAATGCTGATGGGCAGAGAAGCCTGGTGTACTGCAGTCCATGGGGTCCCTAGGAGTTGGGCATGACTAGCAACTGAACAACAGCAAAAAAAGTCTATGGGCATAGAACACCATGTATTCATGGCAGATTGAGAAATTAATATAATTTATTCAGAAGATGTCATCTGAAATCAGCTTATTGGAGCATAATTTCTGATCTTGCCTAGTTTTTTTGTCAAAGTAGAAAATAGTATTTTGGCAAATACATTTATTTTGAGTCTATGTTATTTCATCAATAAAAAGAGATAAGAAATAAAGATTACTCCAAAAGTAGATTACAAGGATTAAAAATGCATGAATAACTAAAAAGAGTCCCTGGTATTTATATCTAAGCACTTAACAAACATTACTTGTGATTGTTGTCATCATGATGGTAAAGTATATTTGTACCTTGATTCCAGCTTTGAGTCTATGCTTCTTTCTTGCAGATCACTAGTCTATAAGTCTTATCTGATTAAATAGGTAATACCAAAGAATTAGAATCAAAAGCCAGCATTTCAAATCAAATTTTGGAGATTTCATTCAAAAGGTACATATTCTTGAACTGTTTAAATTCAATATGGGCTTAATATTCATATTGATTATTAAAATTATATGGAATTTCTCAAAAGTATCAGCACTCTTTTAGCTGAATCTCATGAAGATCAGGAGTTTATTATGATTCTGGGAAATGTGAAACCAACTTAGATGAAAATCAACTGAAACTCTTACTCAAGAGGTTTACAAATTAATTTGATTCATAAACAGCAGACAGTGCAACCTTTCTTTAATTAAGAAAATCTAGGTCAACAAACATATTCACACATATGATTTAATGTGACTTTATTTGAGGATTATACAGTTTACAAAACATATTTTATTATTATTTAATCCTTTCTAATTACCTACAAATTCCTTTGAGGGGCTTCTGCAGTTTTATGGTTTCTATGCAATTGGGGATAGATATATAACTTGCATTAAATGCTAAGTCAATTCTAAAATGTCTGTGTCCTTTGGATTGCATTCTTTTTATTAAACAGGTGTTTAAATGATATTAGGCTATTTATTTTAAAAGAAATGAGCAGCCATGATGGAGTAAATGGTATCTGAAATTTCCTCCTACTCTAACCAACTTTGAAATATATAAAATGATTTTTTCAGACAATATGTAACTGGCAGCATATCCTATGGTTCCTTAAACAAGACTGCAAATTATTTATGTCCTGTTATCACACTGGTTTCTGGATTGATCTTGCTTTCAAGACCATGGAGAAGCAAGTATGGAAGTCTTGTTGAGTTGAGGAAACAAGTAATAGTGCTGAGGAAAGTTGAGTGGGTAGATTTTACAGGGTAAATTATGAGGGCTTTGGAAATCTGCTTAGAGTTCCTCTTGAGGCATTGGTTTAATTCTAATGTATACGTGTTTAGGGTTAACTACCCAGGGACAAGCAAATAACAATTACCAGGGAAATAACTACTACTAAGGAGCTGTAAATTGACCAATTTTTAGGACTCACTAATTTATATTTCCTCTGAAAGTATATAACAGTCATGTTATTGTACATCTTTAATAACATTTGTTATTTTGAAACTTAAAAAAGCGGAAGTTTGCTTGATGAGTGTGATATGGATACATTGTTTTGTCAACCTGAGAATAAAGATGCTATTAAACATCTGTGCCATTCAGTGGTAACTTTTGAAGAGCCATGCAAAAAAAGAACTATGAAATGTGTTTAAGGATTTATATAAAAATATGAACATAATATAGAAAGAAATGGAAATATTAAGAATAACCTAGTCAAGGCTATGGTTTTTCCTGTGATCATGTATGGATGTGAGAGTTGGACTGTGAAGAAGGCTGAGCACCGAAGAATTGATGCTTTTGAACTGTGGTGTTGGAGAAGACTCTTGAGAGTCCCTTGGACTGCAAAGAGATCCAACCAGTCCATTTCTGAAGGAGATCAGCCCTGGGATTTCTTTGGAAGGAATGATGCTAAAGCTGAAACTCCGATACTTTGGCCACCTCATGCGAAGAGTTGACTCTTTGGAAAAGACTCTGATGCTGGGAGGGATTGGGGGCAGGAGGAAAAGGGGACAACAGAAAATGAGATGGCTGGATGGCATCACTGACTTGATGGACGTGAGTCTGAGTGAACTCCGGGAGTTGGTGATGGACAGGGAGGCCTGGCGTGCTGTGATTCATGTGGTCACAAAGAGTCGGACACTACTGAGCAACTGAACTGAACTGAACTGAAAGTAGCATCTAGATCTAAAAACAATTCAAAAACTAAAGTGAAGCCAGTTCACAGAATCGGCTTATATCTGCAGATTTGACACTTATTTTAGTTTTGACATGAAAATGAAGATTACTGCTCTTGAGGACACAGGGGAAAAAAACAAACTCTGAAAGTTTAAAGAAGAAAAAGCAGTTCAGCATGGAGAAGAGGGAAGGTAAGAAACAGAACTTCAGTAATAAGTTGCCTAATACACTTATACCTGGAATTCCAGCAGAAAAAAAAAAAAAAAAAAGAAGATGGAAAGGAAGAAAATTCATATTGAAAAAATATCACACATGTGCACATCCTTTTTCATGAAATATAGTGTTTCAAACTTAAATGCAGTTTTGATATAACAAACAGGAAGGGAATCAGCAATCATGTGCAAAACTACCAAGAAAGTTAAGATGAGGACTCATATTAGATTTTGATTTACAAATTTAAAGAACATTTGAACCTTGAATGTAATGTCAATATAAAGATGGGAACTAAACAGATTATGATAAAAAGTGGAAAATTTTAATTTCTCTTTTTTTAACTGTATGCATATTATGAAAAGTGAAAGTGTTAGTCACTCAGTTGTTTCTGACTCTTTGTGACCCCAAGAACTGTAGCCTGCCAGGCTCCTCTGTCCATGGAATTCTCCATGCAAGAATACTGGAATAGGAAGCCATTCCCTTCTCCAGGGGATCTTCCCTGACCCAGGGATTGAACCTGGGTCTCCTGAAATGCAGGCATATTCTTTACTGTCTGAGCTACTAGGGAAGCCCTGTATATAATTTCCATGTACTTATTTTTAATGAAAATTGTATGCATTGTAATCTCTATTAAAGATAAATACTTGCAAATTATGCAATATATGCCAATATGTGTGTGTCAGTTACTCAGTCATGTCCGACTCTGCAACCCTATGGACTGCAGCCCACCAGGTTCCTTTGTCCAAGGGATTCTCTAGGCAAGAGTACTGAAGTGGGTTGCCATTTCCTTCCCCTATATACTAAAATAGTTAATCTAATTTAATAAATATTAAAATTTAATATAACTCCTCAATATTCGTTATTGTTTTCATTTTCCCTTTCTTGGATACTATTAATAGGTATAATTATATCATAACTCCTCCTTTCTTTTGGTTTATAATTTTATGACACATGTAATATAAAAAACAGACTATTTATGTATACTTTTAAAATGTGTGTAAAGCAAATACATTGCGTGAATTATTGTGAATTGTTTTCATTCAAATATATTCAATGAAGTGTACCAAAACTGACATGTGTGGCTATAGTTTATTAGTGTTAATTGTGGCCATGTAAAGGTGTGACAGTTTTTATCAATTCTTTTGTTGACTGATATTTTTGTCTTTTCTTATTTTTTTAATATTAGGAAAGATGATTTTTGTAAATGTCAGTTTGTGCACATGTATATTTGGATTACTGGGTCCACTTTTGACATGTTCTATTATTTGCTACACATTTTCACATTTACAATTTTTCTCAATTGTAAACTATTTTGATGATGGATGTTTAGTCACTCATTTGTGTCCAGCTCTTTGCTACCCTTTGGTCTGTAACTTGCCAGTCTTTTGCTACCCTTTGGTCTGTAACTTGCCAGTCTTCTCTGCCCATGGGATTTTTCAGGCAAGAATACTGGAGTGGGCTGCTATTTTCCTACTCCAGGGGATCTTCCCAACCCAGGGATTGAACCTGCATCTCCTATGTCTCTTGAATTGCAGGTGGATTCTTTACCCCCTGAGACATCACGGAAGTCAAAGTGAAAGTGTCAGTCACCTCTGTCCATGGAATTCTCCAGGCAAGAATACTGGCTGCTGCTGCTGCTAAGTCGCTTCAGTAGTGTCCAATGTGTGACCAGGATGGCAGCCGACCAGGCTCCTCCATCCCTGGGATTCTCCAGGCAAGAATACTGGAGTGGGCTGCCATTTCCCTCTCCAAAGGATCTTCCCAATCCAGGGATCAAGCCCAGGTCTCCCACATTGCAGGCAGATTCTTTACTGTCTGAGTATACCACTTTAGATTTCCTCTAGTAGCATATAGCTGTGTGTTACAACTTACCTTTGGCACCTCTTATTTTTATAACTTAAAAAATGTTTGATGGGTATTAAAAGATTTTTATGTTTCCTATTTGACAACTCTCTGTTAAATAGTCAAAGTGACCATCTTTAACAATATTTATAGGAAATTCAGTTATCCCCTTTGGTGGATTGTTATTTTCTTTTGGACATATTTTTTATACATTTTTTAATCTGTATATCATTGCTATTAATTTTAATTAATAGTTAATTCTGATTAAAATTTATATTGACAAAACATGTTAAGTGTATTATAACTATATTTTCATGGAATATAGTTGTATTTTAATTTTTCTAGTTGCAGTTAAATACATTTTTATTTGAAATATAATCAAACTGCTAATACTTCAGTTTAGTTCAGTCGCTCAGTCGTGTCTGACTCTTTGTGACCCCATGGACTGTGGCACGCCAGAATTCCCTGTCCATCACCAACTCCTGGAGCATGCTCAAACTCAGGTCCATCAAGTCGAAGATGCCATCCAGCCATCTTGCCCTCTGCCGTCCCCTTCTCCTCCTGCCTTCAATCTTTCCCAGCATCAGGGTCTTTTCCAATGAGTCAGTTCTTCACATCAGGTGGCCAAATATTGCAGTTTCAGCTTTAGCATCAGTCCTTCCAGTGAATATTCAGGACAATTTCCTTTAGGATGGACTGCTTGGATCCCCTTGCAGTCCAAGGGACTCTCAAGTGTCTTCTCCAACACCACAGTTCAAAGGCATCAATTCTTCAGGACTCAACTTTCTTTATAGTCCAACTCTTACATCCATACATGACTACTGGAAGAAACCATAGCTCTGACAAGATGGACTTTATTTGGCAATGTCTCTGCTTTTTAATATGTGGTCTAAGTTGGTCATAGCTTTTCTTCCAAGAAGCAAGCATCTTTTAATTTCATGGCCAAAGTCACCATCTGCAGTGATTTGGATCCCAAGAAAATAAAGTCTCTCACTGTTTCCAGTGTTTCCACATCTATTTGCTATAAAGTGATGGGACTGGATGCCACGATCTTAGTATTTAGAACATTGAATTTTAAGACAGTTTTTTCACTCTCCTCTTTCACTTTCATCAAGAGGCTCTTCAGTTCCTTCAGTTTCTCCCATAATGGTGGTGTCATTTGTGTATCTGAGGCTATTGATATTTTTCCTGGCATTCTAGATTCCAGGTTGTGCTTCATCCAGGCCGGCATTTTGCATGATGTACTCTGCATATAAGTTATATAAGCAGGGTGACAATATAGAGCCTTGATGTACTCCTTTCCCAATTTGAAACCAGTCTGTTGTTCCACGTCCAGTTCTAACTGTTGCTTCTTGACCTGCACACAGATTTCTCAAGAGGCAGGACAGGTGGTCGTGTATTTCCATCTCTTTAAGAATTTTCCACAGTTTGTTGTGATCCACACAATGAAAGGCTTTGGCATAGTCAATGAAGCAGAAATAGATGTTTTTCTGGAACTCTCTTGCTTTTTTGATGATCCAACGGATGTTAGCAATTTGATCTCTGGTTCCTCTTCCTTTTCTAAATCCAGCTTGAACATCTGGAAGTTAGTTCACCGTTCATATACTGTTGAAGCCTGATTTCAAGAATTTTGAGCATTACTTTGCTAGCATGTGAGATGAGTGTAATTGTGTGGTAGTTTGAATATTCTTTAGCATTGCCCATCTTTGGAATTGGAATGAAAACTGACCTTTTCCAGTCCTGTGGCCACTGCTGAGTTTTCCAAATTTGTTGGCATATTGAGTGCAGCACTTTCCCAGCATCATCTTTAAGGATTTGAAATAGCTCAACTGGAGTTCCATCACCTCCACTAGCTTTGTTTGTAGTAAGGCTTCCTAAGGCCTACTTGACTTTGCATTCCAGGATGTCTGGCTCTAGGTGAGTGATCACACCATCATGGTTATCTGGGTCATGAAGATCTTTTTTGTATAGTATTTCTATGCATTCTTGCCACCTCTTCTTAATATCTTCTGCTTCTGTTAGGTCCATACCATTTCTGTCCTTTATTGTGCCCATGAAATGGTCCCTTAGTATCTCTAATTAACTTTAAGAGATCTTGAGTCTTTCCCATTCTATTGTTTTCCTCTATTTCTTTGAATTGATCACTGAGGAAGGCTTACTTATCACTCCTTGCTGTTCTTTGGAACTCTGTTAATACTTGCATGATTATTTATTTATTTTTTTTCTAGGATGAAGGCATTTATTTAACACCTTTCCTTGTTGAACCATGGGATTCTGACCTGGAAAGCTGATGGACTGCTGAAATCCTTGGCCAAGCAGATTATTTTGAGGTGTCCTTGTTCCCATATGCTGCTGAGTTTGGTTAACTGTTGAAGATTTTACAAGTCATATCCCTATTGGAAGGGGGAGCGGAGGATGCAGACTTGTTGTTGAGGTGAGGCTATACGGGGGGTTGGGAACTTAAAAGGCCCTCCTTGCAAGTTCATCTGAGGAGCTGTTAAATGGCCTGGGTTGTTCATCTGAGGAAAGCTTCTCTGGGTTCCTGAAGCTTGCTGCTGCCAAAGGTGTATGGAGGAGGAGAGCAGGAAGTTGTCTGTATGGTAGTTAAGGATGATCTTGCCTGGATTTGCTGTTGCATTGGGCCAGGCGGGGGAGCATTTCCTACCCTTGATTTGCAGTCATTGTGCCAGAGAACTCTAGGCTGGAGGAAGCTGAATGACTCCAGAAGGCAGCTTGTTCCAGCCTAGAGGAAGAGGAACTTGATTTGGGGCAGTAAACTGGAGTTGAATTCCCTGTGGCTGTTGCTGCTGATGTTGCTGTATGGTTCTTGCTTGCATCTATTGCTGCTGCTGCCGCTGGGGAAAAATTAGCTGGGTTTATTTGTCTCTTCACTGGGACAGGCTGTATTGGGTGGTGCAGAGGAACTAAAGATCCTCAGCGATGACTTCACTGCCGTATATGGAGCCCAGAGAAGAGTGGATCAGTTGTGTCTGACTAGAAGCACGACAAGGAGTCTTGGGCTGCATTTTGAATTGGGGCTTGATGCCATCATGGAATACAGCACGTTTCTACCCTGGGATAGCATAATAGTTGCAGTGTTGGTCATCCTTATTATCATGGAGCACCTTTCATGGGAAATTCCATCTTCATCGTAATTTAATTTCCGCTCCCATGGATCCTTTATTTCTCACATCTTGGCTTTGGCTCTGAGACAAAGCCAGGTTTCCCTTCCATCTGAACGAAGAGAATTCCCAGATCCTAAAGACACTGGTTGTTGCTCTGAATCAGGATCCATAGCCTCTCCGCTGCTTCCCAGAAGATGTTGAATGCCACATGTAGGATGTTCCACGGGTCTACCTTTCCATACCTTTAGCTTGCTGGATTCCATGTGTAATAAATTGAGTGTATTCTCCAACATTATATCCAAGTTCCATTTGAAGTCTTTATCATCTCTGTTTCCTTTGAAGGCCAAAAAATCCACCTCTGAGTCGTCCACTGTTAATGAGCAAAAGGAAATATGTCGTTACTGTTTTTCAGTGGCTAAGTGGTGTCCTACTCTTTGTGACCCCATGGACCGTGGCATGCAAGGCTCCTCTGTCCTTCACTGTCTTCTAGAGTTTGCTTAAATTCATGTCCATTGAGTCAATGATGCCATTCAACCATCTCACCCTTTGTTGTTACCTTCTCCTCCTGCATTCAGTCTTCCCCAACACCAGGGTCTTTTCCAGTCAGTCAGTCTTTCACATTGGGTGCCAAATATTGGAGCTTCAGCTTCAGCATGAGTCCTTCCAATGAATATTCAGGGTTGATTTCCTTTAGGATGGTATGGTTTGATATCCTTGCTGTCCAAGGGACTTTCAAGAGTTTTCTCCAGAACCACAGTTCAAAAGCATCGATTTTTCCATACTCAGCCTTATTTATAGAATGTCTTTTAAATTTGGAAGGTTGTCCAAAACCATGGTGAATATTATTCCAGAAGCATGTGTGTGTGTTAGTTACTCAGCTGTGTCTGACTTTTTGCAATCCCATACTCTGTCCATGATATTCTCCCAGAGAGAATACTGGAGTGGTTTGCCATTCCCTTCTCCAGGGGATCTTCCCAATCTAGCAACTGAACCCAGATCTCCTGCATTCCAGGCAGATTCTTTACTGCCTAAGCTAACAGAAGCATATGTCCACCATATTCCAGATGGACAATACAGAAAAAAATGTTTTTCTTAATTTTTATCATTTATATAGATCATCTTCTAAATCCAAACAATCTTGCATTTTTAGGACCTGTGTTTTAAGGTAGCAGTCAATTGCAAATACTGAGCTTGGCCTCAGCCCACCAGAGTGGACCTTGAGCAATGCCCTTTAAAGTAGATGCACTTGGCCCTCTGTGTATCCCTCCATCTGTTGGGGTCAACCTTAAGCAGTGCCCTTGACAGTGGATGCCCTTGGCCCTCAGTGTATACCTCCATCCATCCTTGCCTGCATCTATCTGTCCAGCCATCAGCACCCAGCTACCCAAATCCAGAGCCACCCGGGACTCAGGGAGCCAGAGGCATGGACTAGACCAGGCTGGGGAGGAAGGGGAGATAATTTACTTTGTGTCAAGGAATCCTTTTCTTTCCAGAAGCTTTCAATATATCAGTGCATGTTTTATTCTGAAAGTTTCATGGTTCCTTGTCTTAGCTAATATTTAATTCACCTATAATTGAACTGTCTAAATGGTGTGAGGTAAGAGTTCAACCCTTTTGTGTGATTACTCCCACAGCATTTATTGATCTGTTCATTCTTTCCACAGTGGTCTCAATGTCAGACAAATAAACATTTGTCTCTTTTTCCAACATCTTTATTCTATTACTTCATATCATTTGTTTAATTAAGCATCACTTTTCATGTGTTTTTCCAAGTTAATATTTATCAAGAGGTATCAATGGCTACACAGAGAAGATAAATGCAAATTACAGATCTATTCTAGGGCACATATGGTTGTGTGCTCAGTTATATCTGACTCTTTGTGACCCCAGGAACTATGCCCACCAGGCTCCTCTGTCCATGGGATTTCTCCAGCAGGAATACTAGAATTGGAAGTCCGGAAAAGAATTTCTAAGATATTTGATATAAAGGACAGCAGAAAAGGAAGAATTGTTGGGCAGCATTTTTCAAGTAGAATATATTTTTATTTTTTACAATGGAGCATGAATCCTTTTAGATAAAGATGAGCTTTCCAGTTCTTTACAGTACCATATTATTCTCATTTTTTAACACTCTGCATGTCTCTCTAATTTGTTATCTCTCTGGTGTCTATAGGCATTAAACTGTGGAATACCAGATTTAAGGATCAATTCTTTCTTTTCTACATTTACCCCACTCTTAAGTTTGAAGAGCTTCTACTTAATGATGGAAATAGAAGAAAAATTATAGTAAAGAAGACTCTTTTTTTACTTCTTTGAAATAATATCACCTGCCTCAAACAGTTTGACCTCTCTTGCTCATTTGCCTTTCTCTGCAAACATTCCCTGAAGTCTCACTTATCTTATATTAAACATGTTCACAAGTCATAGCTCATTTTGAGCTCAGATCTTCCTGATATGCTTTTTCTAAATTTTTGTCACACTCTTGTATTCTGCCTTGATTATGTGTGCCTCTTCTAATCTCTTACAATTATACAAAAAATTATTAAAAAAAAATAAAAAGGGAGAAAAGAAGGAAGGATGTATGGAAAGGAAGAAGGAAGAACATATAACATCTTGCAAAAGGTCTTTGGGCTTGCTTATGATGCATTTTGAGAAGGGCATGGAAACCCACTCCAGTATTCTTGCCTGGAGAATCTGCATGGAGAGAGGAACTTGGTGGGCTACAGTCCATGGGGTCATAAAGAGTCGGACACGACTGAGTGACTAAGTACACATGACACATTTTAGTTAATTATCATTTAATTTTCTCTTTTATGTTATTCATGGTTATGTGATTAGAATTTTAATTTTGAGGTGTCAATTCATTTTGAATTATATTCTTGTCTAAAGTTTCTGGTCATAAGATCAAGGTTATACTTTATACATAAAAAGTCTTTTTCCAGAGAAGTTTATGAGAACTCTCAAGCTATGCTTAGCACTTCTTTCCTTTATAACCAATACTCCAAAACAGTCCAGTTACACCTATGGCATAAAATACATCATTCTTTTTGATAATTTATTTTCCTCTTATGGTTTCAAGTGATTAAATATATCAGAAATTTTTATTTAAACAAAACAATATTATTAGAAATTGTCTGGATCAATGAAATTCTTTGAACTACTTTTTATTCTGTCAGTGGTGGAACTTTTAGAAAATTCTACATGTTTGATAAGGCTTCCCTCATGGTTCAATGATAAATAATCCATGTGCAGTGCAGGAGCTGCAAGTTTGATACCTGGGTTGGGAAGATCCCCTGGAGAAGGAAATGGCTACTTGCTCCAGTATTCTTGGCTGGGAAATCCCATGGACAGGATCCTAGCAGGCTACAGCCCATGGGGTCACAAAGAGTTAGATAATACTTAGCAACTAACCAACAGCAACAACAATGTGTTTGATAAATATCATTAATGAATTGAAACTAATCCAAATTGGGGGATTTGGTCTGAGAGATTCTTGACTTACTAAGAATAATACCATAGAACTCTACTGGGTACATATCCAGCTGTGTGTTAATATTAATTAGTGTTCAGAATGATGGCACCACAAACTAGCAGGATCTTAGTTCAGTAAGGAATTTCACTGCAGTGGAGCCATTAATCTGATCCCATGGCATTAGGCATTATTACATGAAGATTTTCTGTAATAAAGCTTGATGTTTTATAATCATTTTTGACTCCCCAGATAATCCAGTCTTCTGCCTACCTGGATTCCCTAGGCATTTGGACAAACCATTATCTTATCATTGTTGTTGTTGATAATGACATGCACACACACACACATAATCTGTTTTGAAGTGTGAAAGTCCAGGACAACTGCAGAGCAGTCTTTATAAATCGAATTATCAAGGCAAATTATTTAACATTGCACATTAAACATTTCTATTTATCTCTAGTAAAAGACATTTTAAAAACAGTATTTCATATGAATGAATTTCCATCAAAATATTTTAATGGTAGCTTTCCTTTTTATTTTTTATAACTTTAATATAAATTTATTTATTTTAATTGGAGGTTAACCACTCTACAATATTGTATTGGTTCTCAAACTAGTACAAACACAATGGAGCTTTCCTTTTTAAAGTTTGAGGTTGAAAGGCTCATTCTCACCTTTTTGTTTTTTTTTCTTTTCCTGTCTATTGAGTCTTTATATCATTAGACTTTGATGTTCTGGATAAAAGTCACCAAGTGAGTGTTAGCAATTTGTTTATTATTTTTAATGTCAAAGAGTGAAGCTTTTCATAGTTGAGTAGTTGAGTTAAATAAACCATGCTTTTCACTCAATAGTTTAGAAAAGTAGTCTAAAACAAAAGAAATTTTAAAAAACTACATATGTTTATTAATAGTCTAGTTGGAGCTGTAGGAAACTCTTTCGAACTAATACTTTTTAACACTTCTTACAATGCAATATATATCTTGAGTTTTCTTGTGTATAAGAATATATGAACAGCATAACTAAAAAAAGTGTGAAGTTAAACTTTACTGACAGTTCTTTTACACTTTCCAATAAATTCTTGACTAGTAGTTTCAGCTTGGAGGGAACAGTTGCCTAGAGTAACAAATGAAGACCATGGAATAGCTACCCTGGGCAATAGTCATTACCTATATCTAAAATATCACATCGAAGCAGGGAAAACCAAAACCATAAACCCAGTAGTGTGCCTCCTACAGCAGCTGCCACTACTTACTTGAAGGAGTCAGATTTCAGGGTTAGCATAGAGGGAAAGCCAGCAGGAAGTCTACTCTCAATAATTCTTTCCTGCTGCAGAGTTTTACAACAATAGAACAATTAAAAATCTTTGCTTATTAGATTTTCCACCATGTCGCACTTTCATTTTCAGGTCAATGTCTTCAGGGAGCATTGTTCACTTGAGGAGTTATTTCAGACCAAGATGATGACATTCTTGCAGAAAAGTCTATAGAATACATTCAGGCTATAATTAGAGACTGACAAGGTATTCTTTGGGAGAAGGCAATGGCACTCCACTCCAGTACTCTTGCCTGGAAAATCCCATGGACAGAGGAGCCTGGTAGGCTGTAGTTTATGGGGTCTCTAAGAGTCGGACACGACTGAGCAACTTCACTTTCACTTCTGCATTGGAGAAGGAAATGGAAACTCACTACAGTGTTCTTGCCTGGAGAATCCCAGGGACAGGGGAGCCTGGTGGGCTGCTGTCTATGGGATCGCACAGAGTTGGACACGACTGAAGTGACTTAGCAGTAAGTATTCTTTAAAGTTACAAGACATCCTTCAGTTCAGTCAGTTCAGTTCAGTCTCTCAGTCGTGTCCAACTCTTTGCGACCCCATGAATCACAGCACGCCAGGCCTCCCTGTCTATCACCAACTGCCGGAGTTCACTCAAACTCACATCCATCGAGTTGGTGATGCCATCCAGCCATCTGATCCTTTGTTGTCCCCTTTTCCTCCTGCCCCCAATCCCTCCCAGCATCAGAGTCTTTTCCAATGAGGCAACTCTTTGCATGAGGTGGCCAAAGTACTGGAGTTTCAGCTTGAGCATCATTCCTTCCAAAGAAATCCCAGGGCTGATCTCCTTCAGAATGGACTGGTTGGATCTCCTTGCAGTCCAAGGGACTCTCAAGAGTCTTCTCCAACACCACAGTTCAAAAGCATCAATTCTTCAGCGCTCAGCCTTCTTCACAGTCCAACTCTCACATCCATACATGACCACAGGAAAAACCATAGCCTTGACTAGATGAACCTTTGTTGGCAAAGTAATGTCTCGCCTTTGAATATGCTCTCTATGTTGGTCATAACTTTCCTTCCAAGGAGTAAGCGTCTTTTAATTTCATGGCTGCAGTCACCATCTGCAGTGATTTTGGAGACCCAAAAAATAAAGTCTGCCACTGTTCCCCATCTATTTCCCATGAAGTGATGGGACCAGATGCCATGATCTTTGCTTTCCAAATGTTGAGCTTTAAGCCAACTTTTTCACTCTCCTCTTTCACTTTCATCAAGAGGCTTTTGAATTCCTCTTCACTTTCTGCCATAAGGGTGGTGTCATCTGCATATCTGAGCTTATTGATATTTCTCCTGGCAATCTTGATTCCAGCTTGTGCTTCATCCAGCCCAGCGTTTCTCATGATGTACTCTGCATGTAAGTTAAATAAGCAGCATGACAATATACAGCCTTGACGTACTCCTTTTCCTATTAGGAACCAGTCTGTTGTTCCATATCCAGTTCTAACTCTTACTTCCTGACCTGCATATAGGTTTCTCCAGAGGCAGGTCAGGTGGTCTGGTATTCCCATCTCTTTCAGTACTTTCCACCATTTATTGTGATTCACACTGTCAAAGGCTTTGGCACAGTCAATAAAGCAGAAATAGATGTTTTTCTGGAACTCTCTTGCTTTTTCGATGATCCAGCAGATGTTGGCAATTTGATCTCTGGTTCCTCTGCCTTTTCTAAAACCAGCTTGAATATCTGGAATTTCATGGTTCACATATTGCAAGACATCCTTAGGTTTTATAAATTGATAATTTTTGTTACAATTAGCTAGCTTTACAATTGAAGTTTTAATATCCATATAACTAAAAATATAAACCTTGGGATGCAGAGTGTTATCAGTACTGGATGCTCCAGAGTCATGTCAGACTTCTTCCTCCAAAACCTGCTTATCCATATCTGTTCACAATATTGGTGGGTCTCAACAAAATTTGCTGTAATTTCTGTGATATTTCTCTTGTTACCAAGTTCAACCTCACTCTGCTCACTGCACCATAGGCTGACCAATAAATCTGAGAGACAAAATGTTGAAGCAAGAAACAAGACTTTATTTTGAAAGCCAGATGACTGAGAAGATGGCAGACTAATGTCTCAAAAACTGTTCTTACTGGGGCCTGGATATCAGGTTCTTTTCTGGATCCGAGATGGGGGAGGTGAGGTAATAGCATAAAAGACCATTTTATTCTTGCAGATATCTCCTAGAATGGCACATATAGAGTGGGGGTGGTGGTGGCTGTGCTAGTTTAATTTCCTTACAGATATTTCACAGGTGGTGTGAAATGGAATATCTCCTTGTGAGCTAAACAAAGGCACTTTAATTTAAGGGTCAGCCAGAGGGGGTCAGGGTTCCCTGAGACAGGCCATTATGTGTGCCTAATATAACGAAGGTGGAAAAACAAGAGTTAACATCACAGAAGCATATTCAGTATGGAATCAGAATTAACCTTTCCCTGTTACAGTGAGTCTCACCAGCAAGTGTGTAATTTTTGTAATCTTTCTCTTGCTCTCTCTACACCCGATATTCACAATTCTACTTCATAAATCAAACTCAAATTTCTTCAATTCTCTTCACCTTATGCTCATTATTTCAGAATAGCCAACATGATTTGTTAATGGAATACTAATTTCAACTGAAAAAAAATGCACAATTTAAAAGCGGAGAATTATGCTTAATTTGGTACACAAAACTGAAGACTTAAGCCCAGGATGGAATCTCTCACCCTTGAGAGACTGTTCAGAAAAGCTAAGGGAGAAGCCAGGACACAAAGGGATTTTTGCAACAAAGACTAGTAAGTCAGAGCATCAGAAGATTACTGTTATTTAAAGAAAATCAGATATCTCAAGTTAAAGAATTTAGCACTTTTATATGTATAGGAAGATGCAAAAGTCTGGGCTCACTGAAATCATTATTTTGATATGACCTTAGCTATCCGGGGCCACTACCCTGTGTTTTCACATCTTGAGTCTCTTCAGGATACACCACTGGGAGTTGCTGCAGAGGTTGACTACTTGATGGCTGGCATCCTATTTCTGTCCTGGGTTCTCTGAGGGCACATCACTGAGGGGGTTGTAATGTGATGACTTGATGACTGTAACATCCTTTATTTACTAATATAGCAGGCATCATTTTTTCACTGGCACTCCAAATGCCTAAATGGTCTGTTGGTCTCCAGTCTTATTCCTCTTAAATTCTCTTTTCCACAGTTAAGCCAGAATGACCTGTTTTAGAAACACACAGCAGGTCATGTCACTCACCAGCTTATAGCTACCCAGTCACTTTAACTAAATTGTAAATACACTCACATGGCACACTGGGTGTTGAAGCTCTAGTCTTCGTTTAATTCACCAGTGCTCATCTGTCGTCTGCCCATCAAGCATTCCATTCACATGACTATTATTTCCACTCCTAGTTTTCAAAAAGACTATCATCTCATCTGCCTTCACATTTGCCTTTCTTTGACATGAAACATCCTTGCATTTTAGTACTTTACTCTTTCATCCTGTTCATATTCTTCTTCCTTAGGCTGATTCCTTCTTGCTTCACAGTTTTTGGTTTAAAAGTTTCTTCTTCCAATTGTTCTCTCTGGATTCTATCAACAGGACAGCAACATTTTGCTGTAAAAGGCCAATAGTAAATATTTTAGTTTTGCAGACCATGTATGACTTTTGTCACATATTTTTTGTTGTTGTTTTACATTGCTTGCAATTCTTTTAAATATTAAAAATGTTCTTAGCTTTCAGACCATCCTAAAATTGGCCAGGACAGAAATTGACTAGCAGAGTATATTTTGCTCACCTCTATTCTAGATAATTTTCATATGTATTCTCAAGAGCAGCTTTCTCTTTACTTAAATTAGAACTTATCAACATTGTAGTTAAGCGATTTTTAATTTATGCAGATTTTAGTACCTGTTTACATTTTACCTAGCTTCCCTCTCTACTAATATATGACCATAATATTTTATTAAAACTAAGAGACTTAAATTGGCACAACATTGGCAACTAAATTAAAAATTTTATTGGATTTCACTCCTAAGTATTTTTCTTCCTGTGGTTTCAGGGTCTAACAATAACAACAACAAAAGAAATATTCTTTTAGTTATTGTCTCTTTTGTCTCTTCTAATCTGTGACATTTTCTCAATATTTATTTTTTATAACTTTTATACTTTTCAAGAACACTGGTCATATTTTTATGTCTCTCAATTTGACTTTTTTTCTGATGTTTTCTCATTCTTAGACTGTGCTGATGAATTTCAAGAAGGATACCACAAAGAAAAAGTTTCCTTCTTCTGACCTCATGTCAGTAGGTATATGACATTAATGTACTTTGTTCCCAAGGATGTTAGTCTTGATCACATGGTTAAGGTAGTGTCTGCCAGGTTTACCCTATATAAAGTGACTACTTTTCTTTTCCCCTTTCATCCATTTTTTCTTTGGAAGCAACTAATTCTTGATCACCAGCTCTCCCTTAAAGAGGATGGATATTGCATATGTTGTCTTTTGAAATCAATGCTGAACCTAAAGGCTTCCCTGATGGTTCAGATGGTAAAGAATTTGCCTATAATGAGGGAGACCTCAGTTTGATCCCTGGGTTGGGAATATCCTCTGGAGGAGGGATGCAGCCCACTCCAGTGTTCTTGCCTAGAGAATCCCCATGGACAGAGGAGCCTGGTGGGCTACAGTCCATGGGGTCACAAAGAGTCAGACACGACTGAGTGACTAATAAGAGCACAGATCAGATCAGATCAGATCAGTCGCTCAGTCATGTCCGACTCTTTTCGACCCCATGAATCACAGCACACCAGGCCTCCCTGTCCATCACCAACTCCCAGAGTTCACTCAGACTCAGGTCCATCAAGTCAGTGATGCCATCCAGCCATCTCATCTTCTGTCGTCCCCTTCTCCTCTTGCTCCCAATCCCTCCCAGTATCAGAGTCTTTTCCAATGAGTCAACTCTTCGCATGAGGTGGCCAAAGTACTGGAGTTTCAGCTTGAGCATCATTCCTTCCAAAGAAATCCCAGGGCTGATCTCCTTCAGAATGGACTGGTTGGATCTCCTTGCAGTCCCAGGGACTCTCAAGAGTCTCCTCCAACACCACAGTTCAAAAGCATCAGTTCTTTGGTGCTCAGCCTTCTTCACAGTCCAACTCTCACATCCATACATGACCACAGGAAAAACCATAGCCTTGACTAGATGAACCTTTGTTGGCAAAGTAATGTCTCGCCTTTGAATATGCTCTCTATGTTGGTCATAACTTTCCTTCCAAGGAGTAAGCGTCTTTTAATTTCATGGCTACAGTCTCCATCTGTAGTGATTTTGGAGACTAGAAAAATAAAGTCTGACACTGTTTCCACTGTTTCCCCATCTATTTCCCATGAAGTGATGGGACCAGATGCCATGATCTTCACTTTCTGAATGTTGAACTTTAAGTCAATTTTTTAACTCTCCTCTTTCACTTTCATCAAGAGGCTTTTTAGTTTCTCTTTACTTTCTGCCATAAGGGTGGTGTCATCTGCATATCTGAGGTTATTGATATTTCTCCTGGCAATCTTGATTCCAGATTGTGCTTCATCCAGCCCAGCATTTCTCATGATGTACTCTGCATGTAAGTTAAATAAGCAGGGTGACAATATATAGCCTTGATGTACTCCTTTTCCTATTTGGAACCAGTCTGTTGTTCCATGTCCAGTTCTAACTGTTGCTTCCTGACCAGCAAACAAATTTCTCAAGAGGCAGATCAGGTGTTCTGGTATTCCCATGTCTTTCAGAATTTTCCACAGTTTATTGTGATCCAACAGTCAAAGGCTTTGGCATAGTCAATAAAGATACCCCTCATCCAAGGTAAGGAGCAATGGCTGTGCTTTGCTGGAGCAGCCGTAAAGAGATACCCCACGCCCAAGGTAAGAGAAACCCAAGTAAGATGGTAGGTGTTGCAAGAGGGCATCAGAGGGCAAACACACTGAAACCATACTCACAGAAAACTAGTCAATCTAATCACACTAGGACCACAGCCTTGTCTAACTTAATGAAACTAAGCCATGCCCGTGGGGCAACCTAAGATGGGTGGGTCATGGTGGAGAGATCTGACAGAATATGATCCACTGGAGAAGGGAATGGCAAACCACTTCAGTATTCTTGCCTTGAGAACCCCATGAACAGTATGAAAAGGCAAAATGATAGGATACTGAAAGAGAAACTCCCCAGGTCAGTAGGTGCCCAATATGCTACTGGAGATCAGTGGAGAAATAACTCCAGAAAGAATGAAGGGATGGAGCCAAAGCAAAAAGAATACCCATCTGTGGATGTGACTGGTGATAGAAGCAAGATCCGATGCTGTAAAGAGCAATATCGCATAGGAACCTGGAATGTCAGGTCCATGAATCAAGGCAAATTGGAAGTGGTCAAACAAGAGATGGCAAGAGTGAATGTTGCCATTCTAGGAATCAGTGAACTGAAATGATCTGGAATGGGTGAATTTAACTCAGATGACCATTGTATATACTACTGTGGGCAGGAATCCCTCAGAAGAAATGGAGTGGCCATTATGGTCAACAAAAGAGTCCAAAATCAGAGCACGACACAGCATTAATACTAAAGAGTAGGAAACATTTTTTGATCTTGTTTATTTTTAAGTACCCTCATGCTATCAGACACTTGTTGATTAATCTATGTGGAATAATATCTTGGAATATTAGCATTTATTTTCTAAACTATTTTCTCTCTCATGTCTAAAAAAATAATATTATAAATATAATAAAATATTTTAAAAGCTTCCATTATTCTTCTTGGGATGACTCATTATTGAGATAGTGCTATTTTAATAAACCGTATCAAATGTACCATAGGAAGAGGGAGATTTCATTTAGAATACCTTCAGAATTTAATATGTGAATCTGAAAATGGAAGCTAAGAGTAGAGTTGAACACATTCAAATAGAGAGTGATTATATATATCTAGCAGGAATATGGAGGGAAAAAAGAGCCTTCAGCAAGACTGGGCATTTTATGAGAGCAAGAATCACAGGGAAAATGAAATAAATCATGGTTCATTCTATTAGATAACTTTAGAGAATTTTTTTTCCCCCTAACTAGCATTATGTGACCTAATACCTCCTTTGTTGTGTTTAGTCATTTAAGCCATGTCTGACACTTTTGTGACTCTATGGACTGTAGCCCACCAGGCTTCTCTGTCAATGGGATTTTCCAGGCAAAAATACTGGAGTGGGTTACCATTTTCTTCTCCAGAATATCTTCCTGATCCAGGGATCAAACTCATATCTCCTGTGTCTCCGGCTTGACAGGTGGATTCTTTACCATTGAGACATCTGAGTGTATCTCTCCTTGGTCTTCAGGAAATCCTACCTTTCTCAATAATGATTACACAAAAGTGTATCTTTTAATGGTAATTTTAAGAAATGCTAAATTATGTGTTCAAATAGTTGCTAGGAGAAAGTGACCAAAAATAGTAAATAAAGAGATAGATGATTTCTCATTTACAAAATACTAAAAATGCATCCAGACTAACAGGCCAGGAGCCTGAGAACTGATTTATTTCTTTTTGCCACTTCAGCTTCCCTATTCAACAAGATCATTGAGATGTCAACATAAACATTCAAATCCATTCCACAGCCATAATCATGAGGTAGAGTCTTATATCTCCAGCTGCCTTATTGTGACATCTTATGGAGGCCCATTTGGTATTGAACATTGAGTGAGTTACTGCTATCAGACATGGTAAATAATGATACACAGGGAGTATTATATCAAGCCAATGAGGGCCAATTTCTATCTTGAGTCCCAACTAGAAGTAGAAGTAGGTTTCTCTCAATGTGATTTAAAGTTTTCTTCCACTCTGCTGTTTCCAGAGTAGATATAAATTTGTATAGTAAAGAGAACTTGAGGAACAGAAATAATCTAGACATATGACATTAAAATTGTGTTTATGGGGAAAAATATCAATCTTTGTTAAGCAAAGTAGGCCAATGACTTTGGCTGATTATATGCAGAATTAAAACACTGCTTAGAAATTAATCTTTAGAAATGCCCTTAATTAAAAGGCTTAAGCATAAGTTATTATGCATCTATTTTTGTCACTGACTTTACTTCAGAAGCTTAGCATGTGCTATTTCCTACAATTTTTGCAAAACTTTATGAAACTACTGTTATTACCCATTTTGTGTTAGTCGCTCAGCTGTGTCCGACTCTTTGTGATCCCATGGATTGTAGCCCACCAGGCTCCTCTGTCCATGAAATTCTCCAGACAGGAATACTGGAGTGGGTCGCCATTTCCTTCTCCAATTACCCTTTTACTTGAGTGAAAAATAAGAAGTGAAGTAATTTGCTTAAGGTCTCACAACTGGCACGTTCTAGAGTTAGAATTTGCAGCTAAGCTTACTAAGCTATACATTTATCCTACAGCACTTCTCATAAAATGAGACAAGGCTCAAATCCATACACTTTACAGAAGTTTGCCTTACCAAGACTTATATTGAATGAATACACTTTAGTCATTGACATTTTAATATTTTAAACATCTCCAAAATTAATAAGTCTTGTACAGTGTTACCTGATTTGTCTTCAAATAACAAATGCCATCACATCTCTTTCCTCTTGGAAAACTTCCCATTAACTATAGCATATCTACACTTTCAACTCTGGGAATTTACACTCTTTCATGATGTGGCTCCATGTACTCTTCAGGTTATTCCTGTGTCATGATATAGCTACATTTAATTTCTCATACTTCCTCATTATAGTATCCTTTCATAACTCTGTGGGTTGCACATTATGCAAAGTTTTTGTTCTTAAAACTTTCTATTGTAAACTAGAGGGGTGGATTGGAGGAGAGGATAAAGGTTCAAGAGGGAGGTGATTTATGTATAATTATGGCTGATTTTTGCAAAAAAGCAAAATGGCTGTCTGAGGAGGCCTTACAAATACCTGTGAAAAGAAGAGAAGCGAAAAGCAAAGGAGAAAAGGAAAGATATAAATATCTGAATGCAGAGTTCCAAAGAATAGCAAGAAGAGATAAGAAAGCCTTCTTCAGTGATCAATGCAAAGAAATAGAGGAAAACAACAGAATGGGAAAGACTAGGGATCTCTTCAAGAAAATCAGAGATACCCAAGGGACATTTCATGCAAAGATGAGCTCGATAAAGGACAGAAATGGTATGGACCTAACAGAAGCAGAAGATATTAAGAAGAGATGGCAAAAATACCCAGAAGAACTGTACAAAAAAGATCTTCACGGCCCAGATAATCTCGATAGTGTGATCACTGACCTAGAGCCAGACATCCTGGAATGTGAAGTCAAGGGGATCTTAAAAGCATTTGGGGCTGATGCACTGGGATGACCCAGAGGGATGGTATGAGGAGGGAGGAGGGAGGAGGGTTCAAGATGGGGAACACATGTATACCTGTGGTGGATTCATTTTGATATTTGGCAAACCAATACAATACTGTAAAGTTTAAAAATAAAATAAAATTTAAAAAAATAAATAAAAAATATGTATATATATATAAAGCATCACTATGAACAAAGCTAGTGCAGGTGATGGAATTCCAGTTGAGCTATTCAAAAACCTGAAAGATGATGCTGTGAAAGTGCTGCACTCAATATGCCAGCAAATTTGGAGAACTCAGCAGTGGCCACAGGACTGGAAAAGGTCAGTTTTCATTCCAATCCCAAAGAAAGGCAATGCAAAGAATGCTCAAACTACTGCACAATTGTACTCATCTCACACGCTACTAAAGTAATGCTCAAAATTCTCCAAGCCAGGCTTCAGCAATATGTGAACAGTGAACTTCCTGATGTTCAAGCTGGTTTTAGAAAAGACAGAGGAACCAGAGATCAAATTGCCAACATCCACTGGATCATAGAAAAAGCAAGAGAGTTCCAGAAAAACATCTATTTCTGCTTTATTGACTATGCCAAAGCCTTTGACTGTGTGGATCACAATAAACTGTGGAAAATTCTTCAAGAGATGGGAATACCAGACCATCTGATCTGCCTCTTGAGAAATTTGTTTGCTGGTCAGGAAGCAACAGTTAGAACTGGACATGGAACAACAGACTGGTTCCAAATAGGAAAAGGAGTTTGTCGAGGCTGTATATTGTCACCCTGCTTATTTAACTTCTATGCAGAGTACATCATGAGAAACGCTGGACTGGAAGAAACGCAAGCTGGAATCAAGACTGCCAGAAGAAATATCAATCACCTCAGATATGCAGATGACACCACCCTTATGGCAGAAAGTGAAGAGGAACTCAAAAGCCTCTTGATGAAAGTGAAAGAGGAGAGTGAAAAAATTGGCTTAAAGCTCAACATTCAGAAAATGAAGATCATGGCATGAGGTCCCACCACTTCATGGGAAATAGATGATGAAACAGTGGAAACAGTGTCAGATTTTATTTTTCTGAGCTCCAAAATCACTACAGATGGTGACTGCAGCCATGAAATTAAAAGACGCTTACTCCTTAGAAGGAAAGTTATGACCAACCTAGACAGCATATTGAAAAGCAGAGACATTACTTTGCCAGCAAACGTTCGTCTAGTCAAGGCTATGGTTTTTCCCGTGGTCATGTATGGATGTGAGAGTTGGACTGTGAAGAAGTCTGAGTGCCGAAGAATTGATGCTTTTGAACTATGGTGTTTGAGAAGACTCTTGAGAGTCCCTTGGACTGCAAGGAGATCCAACCAGTCCATTCTGAAGGAGATCAGCCCTGGGATTTCTTTGGAAGGAAGGATGCTAAAGCTGAAACTCCAGTACTTTGGCCACCTCATGCGAAGAGTTGACTCTTTGGAAAAGACCCTGATGCTGGGAGGGATTGGGGGCAGGAGGAGAAGGGGGAAGACAGAGGATGAGATGGCTGGATGGCATCACTGACTCAATGGACGTGAGTCTGAGTGAACTCCAGGATTTGGTGATGGACAGGGAGGCCTGGCGTGCTGGGATTCATGGGGTCGCAAAGAGTCGGACACGACTGAGCGACTGATCTGATCTGATCTGATCTGATGGCTGATTTGCTCAGCCACCTCCTGAGGTTAACCTCAAACTTCGTCTCACAAACAGATACTATCAGAGACTCTGTGTACCACTCTACCTATGTTTTCTTCTTCCTAAGAGACACAGAATCTGTTATAACCAAAAAGTTAACTAGCTCTGTGTAAACACAGTGGGTAATAGGTTTGAACTTTATACATTACAATATCATATTTTCAGCTTCTCAGTGGCGGGGCAGGCGATGACACCCCACTCCAGTACTCTTGCCTAGAGAATCCCATGGATGGAGGAGCCTGGTAGGCTGCAGTCCATGGGGTCGCGAAGAGTCGGACATGACTGAGCGACTTCACTTTCACTTTTCACTTTCATGCATTGTAGAAGGAAATGGCAACCCACTCTAGTACTCTTGCCTGGAGAATCCCAGGGATGGGGGAGCCTGGTGGGCTGCCGTCTATAGGGTCACGCAGAGTTGGACACGACTGGAGTGACTTAGCAGTAGCAGCAGCAGCTTCTCAGTGAAAGCCTCTGAGAAAACAGTCAACCAGAAAAATAGATGGAAGACAAGCAATGAAGATTTACATACTGAAAAAAAGGAACTCACAGTTCAATTCCTTCAAATGAAAACTGTGACAAGACAGATTCAAATACCAGACCATACTGCAATGTTTCAGAAACCTCATCGTTTCAGAGTATCAGGGAACTAAGAGAAGATCTGGGGGAAGTTCTTAAGCAAACTGCAATGAAAACAGCATAAAGTAATCTGAAGCAGTCGAGTATTTACAGGAAAGGGCTATAAGCAAAACAATGATAATTTAAAATGGAATAATATTAAAGACCAAATTCTCAGGACTCAATTTATAAAATCTAGAATACAATAAGTAGAGAAACCATTGTACTGCCATAGGAAACAGGAAGAATAAAAGAAAAGCAGGCCCTGGCAAGGGCTGCAAAATAAATTTATAATTATTGATAAACTGGATGCCATAAGGCATGAGACTCTTGAAACAAGTCCAGAAGGAACAGTTTATAATCTTGAAAACAAGGTATGATCCTGGGGTCGGAAAACCAACTCCAGACTGTTTCTCAACTGGCATCTCAGAGTCACATGTTTTACATATCTGGTGGAAAATCTATAGATGAGAATATTAGTTTTAGTTACTGATTTGTTATTGATTACTGTTTCCTAATTACTCAGTGGTTAATGACCATTTTGTTCTTTGGCCCTGAAGGCCACATGAGTGATAGTTTAACTCCCCGCGTATTCTTTCATTCACAGCTGAAAGTATAATAAAGCTGGCGTGGATTCAGTTTCAGCACCTTCACCTTGGAGAAGCGTTGGTCCTCTTAGCCTCCCTTTTCTCTGAATTCTTGTGTCTCGTTTCTCATTTTCTCACCGTATCGCGCTTTCAGAAACCCTGCTTGTCGAGCTGGCCTCGACATACTGCAAAAGCTAGAAACATAGGCAAACTCTTCTCACACGTGTTTGCCTTCTAATTAAGAGGTAAAAGAAGAAAGTAAAACACGTCTCACAGAATAATTAGGCAACAAATTAATGAAGGCTCTTAAAAACATAACCTGGACAAGAGGTCTAAATATGCACATTCATAACATTAAACACCTTCATGATTATTAGGCAAAAATTAATGCTAAGTAAGCTGTTAAACATGACAGAAGTTAATTTGTTCACAGGGAGTGATGATACATTTGGGAAGCTTGTCCTCAATATATCCAGTTTTGCAATCAACACTAAGCAAATTGTACTTGTGTTTGTTTGCACCAGATTTCTGGATCTGATAAGTACACAAGAACAAGGCCAGCATCTTCAGAACGCTTACACTTAAGGAAGGAGGAGAATATAAAATTCTTTGTGAAGATGTAAAAGTCAAGCCTCTTACGTCTGTGTTTAGCAGAGTTCCTGAAATAACTATGTGTTAGACAAGAACATGGAAAAATAAAATTATTTAAGAGAAACATAAAAGCCTGATTGAGAAAAGCATGGAGGAAGAGATAAACAGTTTGCTGAAAATCTTCTCCACTACACTGAAATGGTATCACCATTCCACATCAAAAGACTATGTTTGTGTTTGATTCTGAGTTTCTATTTTATTCCATTGCTCTATTTATCTATCCTTGCACTAATATGCTATTTTATATTATGACTAAAATTATCCTTGGTATCCAGTAGATGCCTCCATCTTTATTGTCAGCTTGCATTGGATATTTTCCGTATATGTCTCCGTAAGTCTCAAACAAGCTTATGAATTCACACCTCCACCCTCCCAATATGCCCTCCCCCAAACTCTCAAGATTTTGAGTAATTTTTATTGCTATTGCATTCAATTTATAGATTTAGGACCTATCTTTATAACTTTCACTCTTATGCATCTATAATGGCCTTTTAGTTATTTCAATTATCTTTAATTTCTCTCAGTAGCATTAACTAATGTTCTGAGGAGATATTGAATGTCTTTTATAAAACTTATTTTTCTGTATTGGGCACATTTTGATGTTATTATAAATGATACCATATAAGCCTTCACATTCTATTTTTATCACTAATGTATGTAAATATATGGTTTTTTGTGTACAGGTCTTGAATCTATAAACCTTTAAGAATTTTCAACCAATTATTTTGGAGCGTCCATGTACACAACATGTAATTTATTTTAAAATGGAATGTTTTTTCTTTCTTATCTATTGTACATTCATTTAATTTTTTCCTTGCTTGTGGCACTAGGGAGAATTCCTGTGTCCCATTCCTATTCACAAGTAGAAAGAATTAATATGAACAATTAAATAAAATCTTTGTAGATTTTTGAATATATTCTTGTTCAGATAAAGGAACTTTCGTTTTAATCAAATTTTCTAAGCATTTTAACATGAATAATCATGGATTTCAGCTCCATCTCCTGGAGAGGGCAGTATTTACTTACATTTTATTTAATTCTTCCATGAAGAGGATTTGTCCCTTCTCCCCCATTGATTTACTTGTTCAATTATTCATTTGTATCAGTATGGACTCATTTTTATTTGTTTTATACATTGGTTTTAATCCAGTATCACACTATGAAATTTATTGCTAAAAGCTTTATAGCTTTGACCATCAGTAGCTCTTTCAATTTAGCTTCTATATTCTTTTGACACATCCACCCCCTTAGCTTTTTGAATAGTTATTTGCTTTCTGAAACTAAAAAGTGCTCCAGCCTCGTTGGGTACATTACCTGATCTGGCCTTACCATCAGCCATTTCTATAATGATCCCTTGTTCTTTTCATTGAGTGAAAGTGAAAATGAAGTCTCTCTGTCATGTCCAACTCTTTGCGACCCCACGGACTGTAGCCTACCAGGCTCCTCCCTGCATGGGATTCTCCAGGCAAGAGTACTGGAGTGGGTTGCCATTTCCTTCTCCAGGGGATCTTTCCGACCCAGGGATTGAACCCGGGTCTCCCTCATTCCAGGCAGATGCTTTAACCTCTAAGCCACCATGACATTTAAAAACCACAGAACTAGGTACTGGGTGTGCTCTTAGCTATTGGATTATTATTGCTTCTAGAGTCTCTTACCAAACTATCTAGGATGTATATGCATGTAACATGAGTTTGAGCAAGCTCCAGGAGATTGTGAAGGACAGGGAAGCCTGGCTTGCTGCAGTCCATGGAGTCGCAAAGAGTCGGTCACAACTGAGTGACTGAACAACAACAATAAGCTTATGTACACACACATATCTATTATTATTTCTGTATCTATCCATCTGAACCTATATTAAACTAAAGCTAAGTTCATAATGATGTCTCCTTCTCCATTTCAGTACCATTTCATTCTAGTGTTTCTCTCTTGTTTCTCTATATTTACCTTGTTCCACAGTATGAAATTTGACCTCACAATCCACTATCTGCTTATATACTTGGTTAACCTGTATAGACATAAAGCAGATTCAGAACTGTTATACTGTACCTCAGTATGGCACACAATTACCAACAAGAATACAGTGTTTATCATGGTTACATTTCTCTTTAACTTTACAGTTTTCAGTCTAAATATTGTCTCTCACTGTTAATTAGATCAAGTTCTTTTTTGCTCTCCATTCCCTGCAGTAAGGTTATGTAATAAAGTTTTTATTCAGTTAGATTCATCTATCCCAGTCTGTATTACATTTTAGGATGCCAGGACCATGAAGCATTTTTTATTTACATACTTTGCAACTCATCCTTTGTGATGTGCAATTTTATGGGCTCTGATAAATGCATAAAACCATGTATCCACCACTCTAGTACCATTCAAAACAGTTCCATTATGTTAAAAATGCTGTGGATCCTTTCATAAGTTAGCCACCACCTCCTCCACCACTGACAAACATTTCTGCCTTCTATTTCTTAGTTTTGGTTTTTTAAAATGCTATATAATTAGAAGAATATAATATATAGTCTTCTGAGTCTGCATTCTTCCACTCAACAAAATACATTTCATCCATGAGTTCAAAAACTGGGCCTGAATATATCCAAATGAGTCTAAGATATCTTCATGAAGAAAAAATGATTTCAAAAAAGGCTGGGATAGCATTTAAAAAATATTAAGAGATTATCCTGAAGAAAAGACCAGAAATGAAAAACTGTATATTAAGTAAATATTTATCATTAATTAGAACCAACAAAGTTTATAAGGAAACATAGCTCAATAATGATAAAAAATGATTAATAATTTAAAATGAATCCCTGGTAGCTCAGCTGGTAAAGAACCCACCTGCCAATGCAGGAGGCACAAGAGACATGGGTTCAATCTCTGGGTCAGGAAGATCCTCTGGAGTAGAAAATGGCAACCCAATCTGGAATTCTTGCCTGGGAAAATCCCATGGACAGAGGAGTCTAGCAGGGTACAGTCCATGGGATCACAAATAGTCAGACATGACTGAGTGTGCATGCACAGACTTAAGTCGTGCTGGCCAATAAATAGACATCAAAGTAATTATGCTCACTCTTTGCCAAAAAGTGAATTAATTAAATTTAAATAAAATAGTTTGTTTAATTCATATACCTTTTTTTTTTTTTTTTTTTTGAGTGCTTAATCGCTCAGTCCTGTTCAACTCTTTGTGACACCATGGACTATAGCCTGCCAGGCTCCTTTGTTCATGGAACTTCCCAGGCAAGAACACTGAAGCAGGTTGCCATTTCCATCTCCAGGAGATCTTCCCTGACCCAGTGATCAAATCCATGTCTCCTGTGTCTCCTGCATTGCAGATGGATTCTTTACCCATTGAACCATTGGGGAAGCACCATATACCTCATATTTCCCAGTAAATTGTTCAAACACTTGCTATAGTAATAATAGTAAATTCGAGTTTCTCTTATTTTGTCTGAAGCACATAGACCTACTCAGTTTTCATAGAGTTAGTTTTTCCTAATGAGTTCAGAATCAAACAGTCACAACCTCAAGAATGATTATATTCAGAGGGTACTTTATTTAGAAAATAAAAAGAACACACCTTGAACAAAGGTCAGAAGGGCTGGCACTGCGGTTAATCGCACCCCTGTTGGCAGTGTCAGCATCCGTGTGTCTCTGTGACAGGTTTTCACATTCATAAGAAGCTTTTACCTCTTTTAAGTTTTTGCTATGTAGTTTCTTCCTTTAGAAAATCATTTTCATAAGTCTCCATATTGTCTATAAAAGTAACTTTACATCATTTTCAAATTTGTACCTTGTATTTTTCTTTCTTCTTCTTCTTTTTAATCTTTGCATTAATCAAACCAGAGATCATTTTTGGTTACCACTCAAACATTATTTTCAAAAAAAATAAAATAAGTATAAAAACAAAGAATGAATTCCAAAAGATACATTAATAACATAGGAATCCTCCATATGCAACAGGCCCATATTGATGCACAGGTGAGTTACTTTCAACAATTATTTCTTAAATATGATCTTAAATTAACATCAAAATTGATTTAATTGTGGGCACCAGAATAACTACTATCAATATTAGGAAAAAAAACTTTCCTGCCTTCAGTATATCTATTTAACATTCTCTGGCAGTGACTGACTTAAATAAGAAGGAAAAATTTGATGACTTGTTCCATTAATGTCTTTAGAACTACTTGTTCATCTATTTAAAGAGAGTTAACCTGGTTTCTGGTTTTATTCTGTAACCAAAATGAAGTTAAGATGAAGAAATGAGAGAAAAGAGGGAAAAGAAAAAACAGAGGAGATTTTAGTGATTTGATTTTAAAAGTATTATTTTATAAATAACAAATAAGCAGAAGAAAATATGTCAAAGCTTTTAAATAAAGAGATGGGATTTAAAGTAAGTGACATGACATCATAAATTATGACTTAAAAAGAGATAGAAACTCAAACCTATTCTATATCCTTGAAGAATTTGAATTTTTTAAACACAAGAATCCTTCAAATGCAACAGGGCCATATTGATTCCTAGGTGTTACTTTCAACTACTGGGTACTAATAAATTCAATTTTAAGTTCAGTTCAGTTCAATCGCTCAGTTGTGTCCGACTCTTTGAGACCCCATGAATCGCAGCATGCCAGGCCTCCCTGTCCATCACCAACTCCTGGAGTTCACTCAGATTCACATCCATCGAGTCAGTGATGCCATCCAGCCATCTCATCCTCTGTCGTCCCCTTCTCCTCCTGCCCCCAATCCCTCCCAGCATCAGAGCCTTTTCCAATGAGTCAACCCTTCGCATGTGGTGGACAAAGTATTGGAGTTTCAGCTTTAGCATCATTCCTTCCAAAGAAATCCCAAACTGATCTCCTTCAGAATGGACTGGTTGGATCTCCTTGCAGTCCAAGGGACTCTCAAGAGTCTTCTCCAACACCAAAGTTCAAAAGCATCAATTCTTCGGTGCTCAGCCTTCTTCACAGTCCAACTCTCACATCCATACATGACCACTGGAAACATCATAGCCTTGACTAGACGGACATTTATTGGCAAAGTAATGTGTCTGCTTTTGAATATGCTATCTAGGTTGGTCATAACTTTTCTTCCAAGGGGTAAGCGTCTTTTACTTTCATGGCTGCAGACACCATCTGCAGTGATTTTGGAGCCCCAAAAAATAAAGTCTAACACTGTTTCCCCATCTATTTCCCATGAAGTGATGGGACCAGATGCCATGACCTTCGTTTTCTGAATGTTGAGTTGTTTTTTTTTTAAATTTTATTTTATTTTTAAACTTTAAAATATTGTATTAGTTTTGCCAAATATCGAAATGAATCCACCACAAGTATACATGTGTTCCCCATCCTGAACCCTCCTCCCTCCTCCCTCCCTATACAGTAGCAATAACCTTGTGTATGAGACAGCAAAAGAGACACTGATGTATAGAACAGTCTTATGGACTCTGTGGGAGAGGGAGAGAGTGGGAAGATTTGGGAGAATGGCATTGAAACATGTATAATATCATGTATGAAATGAGTCGCCAGTCCAGGTTCGGTACTGGATGCTTGGGGCTGGTGCACTGAATGTTGAGTTTTAAGCCAACTTCTTCACTCTCCTCTTTCACCTTCATCAAGAGGCTTTTTAGTTCCTCTTCACTTTCTGCCATAAGGGTGGTGTCATTTGCATATCTGAGGTTACTGATATTTCTCCCGGCAATCTTGATTTCAGCTTGTGCTTCTTCCAGCCCAGCGTTTCTCATGATGTACTCTGCATATAAGTTAAATAAGCAGGGTGAAAATATACAGCCTTGACGTATTCCTTTTCCTATTTGGAACCAGACTGTTGTTCCATGTCCAGTTCTAACTGTTGCTTCCTGACCTGAATACAAATTTCTCAAGAGGCAGGTCAGGTGGACTGGTATTCCCATCTCTCGAAGAATTTTCCACAGTTTCTTGTGATCCACACAGTCAAAGGCTTTGGCATAGTCAATAAAGCACAAATAGATGTTTTTTCTGGAACTCTCTTGCTTTTCCTATGATCCAGTGGATGTTGGCAGTTTGGTCTCTAGTTCCTCTGCCTTTTCTAAAACCAGCTTGAACATCTGAAAGTTCACGGTTCATGTATTGCTGAAGTCTGGCTTGGAGAATTTTGAGCATTACTTTAGTAGCGTGTGAGATGAATGCAATTGTGTGGTAGTTTGAGCATTCTTTGGCATTGCCTTTCTTTGGGATTGGAATGAAAACTGACTTTTTCCAGTCCTGTGGCCATTGCTGAGTTTTCCAATTTGCTGGCGTATTGAGCGCAGCACTTTCACAGCATCATCTTTCAGGATTTGAA
This sequence comes from Bos taurus, assembly GCF_002263795.3. NCBI lineage: Eukaryota > Metazoa > Chordata > Mammalia > Artiodactyla > Bovidae > Bos > Bos taurus. Next base: position 54,017,950 of record NC_037338.1, on the reverse strand, counting down.
ATAGTTCAACTGGAATTCCATCACCTGCACTAGCTTTGTTCATAGTGATGCTTTCTAAGGCCCACTTGACTTCACATCCAGGATATCTGGCTCTAGGTCAGTGATCACACCATCATGATTATCTGGGTCATGAAGATCTTTTTTTGTAGAGTTTTCCTGTGTATTCTTGCCACCTCTTCTTAATATCTTCTGCTTCTGTTAGGTCCATACTATTTCTGTCCTTTATTGAGCCTATTTACCCCCAAAAGAGGGAAATTTCCTATATTATGCCAGCATAAAATATATAAAATGCATCACAATAATTGCAAAATGAAGAATGTTTACAAATATCATTTATTGAATATTAATATAATATCTGACAAAGATTGGAAATTGAAATCAAATGTACATTAATTTACTGTGTTGTCTATTTTGCCAATACAAGAACAGGATCTGATTGTCTATTAGTACAATTCAAAATTGAAAATAAATTTTCCTTAACATAAACTGAATATATAATAGGTTTTCTTTTCGTAAAAAAATATTATTTTATGTGCTGATAAGTTTCTTCAGTTGTGTCAGACTCTGTGCAACACCATAGACAGCAGTCCAGCAGGCTCCCCTGTCCCTGGGATTCTCCAGGCAAGAACACTGGAGTGGGTTGCCATTTCCTTCTCCAATGCATGAAAGTGAAAAGTGAAAGTGAAGTCACTCAGTCATGTCCAACTCTGTGCGACCCCACGGACTGCAGCCCCCCAGGCTCCTCCGTCCATGGGATTTTCCAGGTGAGTACTGGAGTGGGGTGCCATTGCCTTCTCCACTATTTTATGTAGACGGAGGCAGATATTTTTCTTTTTTTTTAAACTTTCCATTTATCCTAATTTTATTACTTTATAATTTTAAGTATTATAACTTTTTTTTTCTTTGCTTTGGACTCAGTTGTAATTTGTTTTGTTTTGTTTTTAATATAAATTTATTTATTTAAATTGGAGGCTAATTACTTTACAAAACTGGAGCCTATTATACAGAGTGAAGTAAGCCAGGAAGAAAAACACCGATATAGTATACTAATGCATATATATGGAATTTAGAAAGATGGTAATGGTAACCCTATATGTGAGATAGTAAAAGAGACACAGATGTGTAGAACAGTCTTTTGGACTCTGTGGAAGAGGGCGAGGGTAGGATGATCTGGGAGAATGGCACTGAAACATGTATAATTTCTAATTAAGAAAAGTTAACTAGCAAATAATATGTGCTTTATTAATAAATACTATGAACACAATTGGAGAAGGCAATGGCACCCCTCTCCAGTACTCTTGCCTGGAAACTCCCATGGACGGAGGAGCCTAGTAGGCTGCGGTCCATGGGGTCACTAAGAGTCGGACATGACTGAGTGACTTCACTTTGACTTTTCATGCATTGGAGAAGGAAACGGCAACCCACTCCAGTGTTCTTGCCTGGAGAATCCCAGGGACAGGGGAGCCTGGTGGGCTGCCGTCTATGGGGTCGCACAGAGTCGGACACGACTGAAGCGACTTAGCAGCAGCAGCAGCATGAACACAATATTTTTATTGAATAATATAGAGAATCTTGAAGAAAATAAATAAATGCATGGATTTTAACAACTGTAGAAGGTAGAATTGGAGATGTGGCAAAGTGGAATTTTCTTTTTGCCTTTAGAAGTGATCAGATAATTACTTAAGGAAAATTAATATGGGATATATTTATAGGACATATTGAAAAATGGGACACTTCAGATGGTGAAGATGTCTTCATAGCTGGAAAGCAGCTTTATATAGCTGGAAAGCAGCTATATAAAGAAAGGAGAAAGCATGAAACACAATTTTAATTCATATTTAGAGCATATTTAGTGGTCTGCTTTAAAAGTAAAAGTTTTGGTTTTATTTCAGTGCCCACATTACATTTATTTTGACAACTTTTTAAAGTTCCTCCAAAATAATGAGCAAAAAAAGAAGTTGGTTTTTAAAATGCCTAGATCTTCATTTTTATTTGGGTTTGTGGGCATCTATATTGGGGAATAAATAATAACCTGGCCATTATTAATAACTTCTCTCATTAGCTACAAAACCTCCAAAAGAATATCAAGTAAATTTACATTGGCATATACATATATATATAAAATATATATATATATATATATATATATATATATATATATTATATATATATATATATTTTCCCCCCCAGCACTTTTTTAAAAGCACAGCCCTTGTTGCTTTTTGCAGAACTCTGTCAGCCATATAACTCTCTGGTATGGTTTACAACTAAACATTCTTCTTTTCATTTGTAAATATGAGTAATAGTCCTCTACACTTGGTACCATGAGAATCATAGAAACAAAGAAAAACCAAACATGGAAAACAGGTAAAGAATCCACCTGTCACGCAGGAGCCGCAGGAGACATGGGTTAGATCCCTGGGTCAGGAAAATCCCCCGGAGGAGGGCATGGCGGCGACTCCAGTATTCTTGCTTGGAGAATCCCATAGACAGAGGAGCCTGGTGGGCTACAGTCTATAGGGTCACAAAGAGCTGGACTGAACTGAAGTGACTTAGCATGCAGACACATCTGAATTTTGCTTAAGATACTTGAAAGTGATTCCTGTGAAAATGTCTAAAATTGTAATTGCATACTAACAGAGATAATTCTTCCATTATATATAGACTTAGAAATAATTATTAATTATATTTTATCAAAATGGTGCTAGCTGTATATAAGGAAAAATGGAAATGGTATGCACAGGTTGGAGATCAAAACTTAAAAAAAAAAAAATCCCCAGAGAAGAATCATCAAGAAAAAAAAAATTATAAATGTAAGAAGAGGACCAACAGAGTACAAATCATAAAAGTGAAATGAGCTGACAAGTATGATGGTTGTCAGTTAAAGATATCCAAAAGATGGGGCAATTTATAAGGCAGAGACAAAGTGAATGTAAGCAGTTGATTAGAATAGAGAGAAATAATTGATTTGAAGAGGGAAGGAGGGAGAAAATCTGTTGCACAGTACTTTGGGGTATCTTGACAAACCATAAGTCCTGATAAAGGATTGATGAGTTAAAAGCCAGATGTGGATTAAGTTGCATGTGCAATACAGTAGTTAATAAATATGCACCAGTACAAAGGAGTGACTTTCAAGAGATAAACAGGTCTTGAGGAGGAAAGAAGCATCCAGGGAGCAATTTTCAGAGAAAGATAAGGAAACAGAGACCTCTGGATCTGAAGGATAGGGACAAACCTGACTTACTCAGAGAGTAAGGGATAATATGTGCTTAAAGGCCAGAGGAAGCAAGGCTAGAGAAAACTTGAAAGGCTATACAATGGAGGTTGATGAAACGCTGTCAAAAATTACAATTCTGATGATGAAGAAGTCTTTCATTCCATTTTCTGAAAATATCAATTTAAAAAGTAAAATTGCTCAAAAATATCACTGTATACTAAAATGTTTACCAGTTCTGCTTTTACTACAACCATATGTTAAAGTATTCTTTATTCACTTAACTGAGTTTTTAATGGATTAAATTGTTCAAAATATCACTGTTATGCTTTTGGGCCTTTTAGTCATCACATAACTGCTATGTACTGTCTTCCAGCTGTGTATTAACATAAAAAGGCAAGTTTTTTATTTCACAAATATTGCATACCAAAGTCAGAAATTTGATTTGATAGTATAAAAATATGACAAAATGCTTTAGAATTATGTACAGTTCACAGGATCTGATAGTTATTTGCATTTTAAATGTAACACCCCAATTTAATCCTGAATATTTAGCATTTGCTAACTAAAATATTTAAGGCTAAGATTTAGATTATATAGTGTTAGTCACTCAGTTGTGTCTGAGTCTTTGTGACCTCATGGGTTGCAGCCTACCAGGCTCCTCTGTCCATGGAATTCTCCAGGCAAAAATACTGGAGTGGGTCACCATTTCCTTCTCCATTATAGATAAGTTGACGTGAAAAAAATAGAGCTATAATTTGACCAATTTACTTCAGTTGTCATGGAATGCATCAGTTTAAGTACTTTTTTTAGGTCTGATAGACTCCCCATAGTAAAGAATTTCTAGAACTAGAAGCAGACAAGTGTCCAACAGAATACCACCTGGACGTTGTTAAGATGCCACATCTAGTCCATTTTTCAGTTATACATAGGTTCCCAATATCTCTTTGTGTTTCATCCCAGTGCACATGTAATCAACTTGGTTTCTTCTCTTTTGGTAAATAGCTTCTCATCTCCAGTTTCTTTTCTGCCTCTGGAAAAAAAAAAAAATTAATCACAGGGTTAAAGGTAGATTTAGTTACCACTTTTCTTAATCCCCAAGGACAAATACATTGACAGATTCTACTTTTAAGAACTTTAAATCTATGTTTCTATGGGAAAGCCAAGGGAGAGGAAGTAAACCAATTATGGTTAATAAGAGACAATTATTTCCTTTTTTGTGTTCCAGTCATTTCACATGGTCATGCAAACTTTGCCACCACCTGTGGGACAGGACCTTTTAAAATTCTTATTGTGCAGTAAATCAAAAGCAGAATAAATACAAATAAAAACTTGGACATATCATAGTGAAATCAAATAACTAGGTCAAAGAGAACAAAAATTACCTAAAATAGATGAAAGAGAGACCCCATATTCATGGATTGGAAGCTTCAATATTGTAAAATCCTCCCCAAATTGATCTATAGATTTATTTCAACCCCAATCAAAATCCAGATAGGTGTTTTCACAGGACTTGACAGACTGATTGAAATTCAAAGGGCCAAGAATAATGGAAGCAATCTCAAAGGAGAACAAAATTGAAGGATTTAAACTGCTAACTATTAAGGCTTATTTTAAAGCTATTAATTAAACATATGGTTTTAGTGTGAGGAAAGACTAAATTCAAATGAAACAATACAGTCTACAGACCCACACACATATTTATGATATGTTTATGGTCCACACTTGATTTATGAAAGAAATGCCACTGAAATACAGTAGAGGAACAATGTTTTCATTTAACGTGCTTAGGTGCTCAGTCGTGTCTAATTCTTTGTGAACCCATAGACTGTAGTCCTTCAGGATCCTCTGTCTATGGGATTTTCCAGGCAAGAATACTGGACTGGGTTGTCATTTCCTCTTCCAGAGGATCTTACCAATCCAGGGATCAAACCTGTGTCTCCTACATCTCCTGCATGGGCAGGAGGATTCTTTACCACTGAACCTTCTGAGAAGCTTTCACTTAATAGTGCTAGCTGATTGAACTATCTTATAGAAAAGTAGGAATTTTGACCATTTCTCAGCATACACATTCGCACACACACATACCTACACACACACACACACAGAAACAAACAACCCCCCCCAACACACACACACATTCCAGATGTCTATTAGTCCTTAATGTGAAATATCAAAGACTGAAGCTTGTAGAAGATCATGTAAGAGGATATCTTCATGACATAGGACACAAAAAAACATAAGCTGAAAGGAAAAGATTCACAATATGGACTTCATTACAATTAATAAATCATATTCATAGAGAAGCAGATATGGACATAAACACTGTATACTTTTAGCATATATACTGTTCTGTATACATGTAATATTTTATAAAAACCATGAAATTTAAAATGAAGTCTAATTTTGCAAGTTAGAAAATTGAGTTTTGGGCAAGATACTTGCTCAAATCTACAGAGAAGTAAAGGAACTGAAAGTAAAAACTAGGATATCTGATTTCAGAGTCTTAAATCTTAACTTCAGGATAATAACACATCAACAAATAATTTAAATTAAAAAAAAAAAAATCCTAGCTAGTTCTTATACATATGCTTTATAACTTTCTCTAAGGTGTTAACAATAAATCTATCCCATGAAACTACCATGCTTTTGATTATTCCCTTCAGTTCAGTTCAGTCGCTCAGTCGAGTCCTACTCCTTGTGACCCCATGGACCACAGTACACCAGGCCTCCTTGTCCATGACCAGCTCCCGGAGTTTACTCAAACTCATGTCCATTGAGTTGGTGATGCCATCCAATCATCTCATTCTCTGTCGTCCCCTTTTCCTCCTGCCCTCAATCTTTCCAGGCATCAGGGTCTTTTCAAATGAGTCAGCTCTTTGCATCAGGTGGCCAAAGTATTGGAGTTTCAGCTTCAACATCGGTCCATCGAAAGAACATTAAGGACTGATTTCTTTTAGGATGGACTATTTGGATCTTCTTGCAGTCCAAGGGACTCTCAAGAGTCTTTTCCAACACCACAGTTCAAAAGAATCAATTCTTCAGCACTCATCGTTTTTACAGTCCAACTCTCACAGCCATACATGACTTCTGAAAAAACCATAGTCTTGACTAGATGGACCTTTGTTGGTAAAAGTAATGTCTCTGCTTTTTAATGTGCTGTCTAGGTTTGTCACAACTTTCTTCCAAGGAGTAAGCATCTTTTAATTTCATGGCTGCAGTCACCATCTGCAGTGATTTTGGAGCCCAAAAAGAAAGTCTGCCACTGTCTCCCCATCTATTTCCCATGAAGTGATGGGACCAGATGCCATAATCTTAGTTTTCTGAATGTTGAGCTTTAAGCCAACTTTTTCACTCTCCTCTTTCACTTTCATCAAGAGACTTTTTAATTATTTTTCACTTTCTGCCATAAGGGTGGTGTCATCTGCATATCTGAGGTTATTGATATTTCTCCTGGCAATCTTGATTCCAGCTTGTGCTTCTTCCAGCCCAGTGTTTCTCATGATGTACTCTGCGTATGAGTTAAATAAGCAGGGTGACAATATCCAGCCTTGATGTACTCCTTTCCTGATTAGGAACCAGTCTGTTGTTCCATGTCCAGTTCTAACTGTTACTTCCTGACCTGCATACAGATTTTTCAAGAGGTAGGTCAAGTGGTCTGGTATTCCCATCTCTTCAAGAATTTTCCACAGTTTATTGTGATTCACACAGTTAAAGGCTTTGGCATAATCAATAAAGCAGAAATAGATGTTTTTCTGGAATTCTCTTGCTTTTTTGATGATCCAGAAGATGTTGTCAATTTGATCTCTGGCTCCTCTGCCTTTTCTAAAATCAGCTTGAACATCAGGAAGTTCACGGTTCTTGTATTGGTGAAGCCTGGCTTGGAGAATTTTGAGCATTACTCTACTAGCACATGAGACGAGTGCAATTGTGCACTAGTTTGAGCATTCTTTGACCTGGCCTTTCTTTCAGATTGTAATGAAAACTGACCTTGTCCAGTCCTGTGGCCACTGCTGAGTTTTCCTAATTTGTTGGTGCATTGAGTGCACCACTTTCACAGCATCATCTTTTATGATTTGAAATAGCTCAAGTGGAATTCCATCACCTCCACTAGCTTTGTTTGTAGTGATGCTTCCTAAGACCCACTTGACTTCACATTCCAGGATGTCTGGGTCTAGGTGAGTGATCACACTGACTATTCCCTTAGATTATATAAAATCCTGAAGATGAAAATGATTTACCCTGTGCCTGAAGATTTCAAAGTATAATAATATCTTTCTTAGTTTCTTTAAGATTTTTGTTTTCAGGGTAAAATTCCTCTTATTTTTGCATGGAGGCAATTTCATCCTCATTCCACCTCATCAAGAATTGTCAGCAAAATGGAAAGGATATCACTGGATATTGGACATTGACATTGAATATTTTCTCAGCCATCAAATAGCAGATGAAGGTATTATCATTTTATTATTATTTATGGGTCTCAAATTCACACAAGCCCATTGATATTAAAATATCTCAATAACATATAAATGACAGTAACTTTTTCCAATAATTGAGCAATAGTTGCTTAAATCAATTTTACATTCTGTACATGCCAATGCCCTTTTTAATCAAGTGAAGTTTGTCTAAAAATTTATGATTTTTATTTCACTAAATTTTTAGATATACCCTCATGATTTCTGTAATAGATGTTAACTCCTATAATCTTTATAATAATGAAATATTCATAGCTACTGTATCAGTCAGGAAAGCTGGGTTATGATGCAGTAATAAAACATTCAAAATTCTTGTTAATAATTTATATTCAGGAATTTGCTCATTTTAGGAAGAGTAGGAGGAAGAAGAATCTCAAATGGTTATGGGCTGAAGAAAGTAAACTGCAAAATAAACAATCAAAATTTGGTGAAATCATAGAAAGCCAGGAAAAAATATTGTTGGACCAAAAATTTAAAACTTATTTGTTTGCATTTAAAATTTCAGTTTGGGGGAATTTTTACCAAGAGGATTTGGGAAAAGGAATAAGGAAAATAAAAATAGTCAGATTTGATCACCTTTCAAAAATTGATCACCTTTCAAAAATTTAGCTGTCAATGACATGAATGGAATAAATAGAAAATTCAAAATAAACAGAGAAATCTCATATACTCAGGGACACAGAAGTGAGCCAGTGTAAGAAAGCAGATTAAGATAGGGAAGACTAAATAGGTAATAGTAGCACAATATAATTTTTCCTGATATCAGAGAGCTCTCCAGAGAAATGGAGATACATGTAGTTAAAGGTCACATTTGGAGAAAAATAAATTTCTTAATTCCACTAAAAGAAACTCTGAGAAACAAGCAATCGTATGGGATTGGAAGGGGATGATGGTGAATGACTTGCTAGGAGAGGGAATAATTAAAGAAATATATATAAGCCAAATTTTAAAACAATCAAAAACAGAAAATGTATTAAAGGGGTGGTACAATAAACAGTTGAACATGACTGAAGCGACAACATGCAGGTATGCACAGCATGAATGAAGTTTGGGAGCCTTGTTGTAATATGCTTCTCCTAAGTAAGCATGAGAGTAAACTGGATTAAAAAAATGGTTTCTCAGTTTGTCCAGCCTTTGCTAAGAGTACCACTTTCAATTAGTCCCTTGATTTCTTTTTATCTAATACGAAAATCAAATTGTTAAATTCTTATTTTTTAAAACTCAACAATAGAATTTGTATATTATATCCCCAAGATCTCATAGTTCTTCTTATCAAGTTGCTTCTCATATCTAGACTGCTATAGTCTTCTGGCATTGAGAAAAGTCCAAATACACTGATATAAAACTGGTTACTTAACTGACTCCAAACACAAATCATTGATATTTATTTCTACCTCTATTTTCCCAATTTTGTGAATTGTTTACTCATATAGATGTGTCCAAACCTGGATAAAACAACAGATATGGATGATTTCAGGCAAAATTTCATGTTCTTTGATGAGAATCACCTCCAAGACTTAGTCTGGTTAAACATTGTTAGTTCTAGGGTAGACAAAGAGGTGAATTTCAGGGATTATAATAATCTTCAGCTTTGTTCTTTTTTTTTTTTTTTCCCTCAGGATTAATTTGGCTATCATGGTCTTTCACTTGTCCTTATACATTTTATAATTTTTTTGTCTATTTCTTTCACAAATGTCCTCAGGATTTTGACAGAGATGGCATTGAATTTGTAAACTGCTTTAGGTAGCAGGGACATTTTAACATAGTTAATTCTTTCAATACATGAGCACAAAATTAAATCTTTCCCTCTGCCTCCTCTCCAATTTGTTTCAACAATGTCTTATAGTTTTCAATGTACAGGACTTTCACCTCCTTGGTTAAATTCAATCCTAAGCATTTTATTCCTTTTGTTGAAATTATAAATGTGATTTTTTTTTTCTCTCTTTCCGCTGTCTCATTGTTAGCACATATGATAGAAACACGACAGATTTTTCTATGTTGTTTTTGTAATCTTTGCCTTTACTTTCATTTATTATTTCTAATAGTTTTTGATGGCATCTTTAGAGTTTTCTAAATAAAAAAATAATTATGTAATCTGCAAATATTTTCAGTTTTTCTTCTTTTTTTCCAATTTGGATGATTTTCATTTCTTTTTCTAGCCTAACTGTTCTGGCTAGGTACTCCAATACTAGATTGAATAAGAGCGGCAAGAGTGGGCAGAGTGTCTTTTTCCTGATTTTTAGAGGGCTAACTTTCAGTTTTTCATTACTGAGTATGTTATCAGTAGATTTGTCATATATGGCTTTTGTTTTTTTAAGATATCTTCCTTCCATATCTATTTTATAGAGAGTTTTTATCACAAATGATTGGTGAGTCTTGTCAAATTTGTTTTGTGTGTATATTGAGAAAATCATGTGGATTTTACCCTTCATTTTGTTCTTGGTGTATTACATTGATTGGCAGTTGTTGAATTATCCTTGTATCTCTGGAATAAATCCCATCTACTCATGGTATATGATGCTTTTGATGTATCATTATATTCAATAACAAAAAAAAAATTTTTGCTAACATTTTGTTGAAGACTTTTGTGTGTGGTCATCAGAAATATTAGCCTGTAACATTCTTGTCTGTTTAACATTCTTGACTTTAATATTTGCAGATTTGGGTAACACTAGCTTTGTAAAATGAGTTGGAAAGTATTCCCTTCTCTTCAAATGTTTGGAAGGATTTGAGGATAGGTATTATCTCTTCTTTGAATGTTTGGTAGAATTCATCAATGAAGCCAGTTGGTCCTAGAATTTTATTTATTTATTTATTTTGGAGGTTCTTCAATCTCTTTGTTGCTGTTTGGTCTTTCAGTCTTGTCCGACTCTTTGTAACCCCATGAACTGCAGCACACCAGGCTTCCCTATCCTTCACTATCTCCCAGAGTTTGTTCAAACTCATGTCCATTAAGTTGCTAATGCCATCCAATCATCTCATCCTCTGTTGTCCCTTCTCCTGCCCTTAGTCTTTCCCAGCATCAATGTCTTTTCCAATGAGTCAATTGCTTTACTAGTGACCAATCTACTCAGAATTTCTGTTTCATAATGATTTAGTCTTGGAAAGTTGCGTTAGAATTTATACATTTCTTCTAGGCTGCCAAATTCGTTAGTATACAGCATAATCTTCTCTTCTAATCCTTTGTATTTCTGTGATATCTATTTTTGTTTCTTCTCTTTTGTTTTTATCAGAGTCTTCTTTTTTCTTAGTGAGTCTCCCTAAATGGTTTTCAATTTTGTTTATCTTTTCAAAGAATCAGCTCTTAGTTTCATTGGTCTATTGTCTTTTTATTCTTAATTTCATTTATTTCTACTCTAATCTGTATTATTATTATTGTTCTTTTCTGCTGACTTTTGATTCTGTTTGCTCTTCTTTTTCTAATTCCTTTAGGTGAAAGATTAGGTTATTTATTTAGGATTTTTGGTTTGTTTGTTTCTTGTATTGCTATCAACTTCTTAGCACTGCTTTTTCTATATCTGATATCTTTGGCATATAATTTTTTATTTTAATTTGGCTTTGTGTACTTTTTTAATTCTTTTTATTTCTTCATCGGCCCAATAGTTGTTCAGTAGTGTGCCATTCAATCTCCACATATCTTTTTCCAGCTTTCTTCTTGTAGTTGATTTCTAGTTTCATATCATTGTGATAGAAAAAGAAGCTTGATTTAATTTTAATCTTTTTAAATTTATTGAGACTTGTTTTGAGTCCTAATATATGGTACATACTTGAAAAAGTTCCATGTGTCCTATAGAAGAATATGTATTCTGCTGCATTTGGATGGAATGCTTTGTACAAATCTATAAAATCCATCTGGTCTAATGTTTAATTTAAAGCTTGTATCCTTCTTGACTTTCTGTCTACATGATCTATCCATTGACATAACTGGAGAGTTAAAGTCCCCTACAGTTGTGTTGTGGTCCATTTCTTCCTTCAGGTTTATTATGTATTTTATATCTTTGTATGTTTTGGTGCTCCTATGTTAGATGTATATGTATTAATAACTGCTATATCTTCTTGATTAGCTTCTATGAATATTCTTGAGGTTTGTTTTAGAGTGTTACTAAGATATCTAAAAAATGATTAAGTCTTTTGTATTAAAAGTCTAACTTTTAATTTACGTCAGGTGATGCCAGAGGTGTGTGACCACTGAGGCTAAGTCTTCTGAATAGTCTATTCGGTGCACCATGGATTATGAGGCTTACAGTTCTGGATAATGGGAGTAGGCAATTTTCTCCACTCTACGTTAGCATTTGACACTGTCCTTTATCCTTTCAGGAGGCTCTTCACTTGGGTTTCAGATACTTTTCTCACATACTTGTAACCACTACTCTGTTGAATATTGAGGAATCTTATGTGTATCTCTGGAATTATATCTCTGCAGATCTCCAGACTTCTCTTTCTATGCTGCTATTTATTTTCTCTTGCACTGTTCATCCAAGTATATTCTCCTGATTCTATCTGGATTTGCATTTCCATTTTCATTGTTATTGGTTCCATTTTCTTTTCCTGTACCTGAAAACTCTAAAAGCATAGAATCTAGACAAGCTTAGGGATCTCCTTCTTTGTTTACTGTAACACAGGGAACATGGCCCTTTAGTTTCCTGATATCTCTTGACTTGAAAATTATTGTTTCATATATATATTTTCTCATTTTGTCTTTGTATCATGCTGCTGCTGCTGCGTCGCTTCAGTGGTGTCCAACTCTGTGCGACCCCATAGATGACCTCCTACCAGGCTCCCCCGTCCCTGGGATTCTCCAGGCAAGAAAACTGGAGTGGGTTGCTATTGCCTTCTCCAGTGCATGAGAGTGAAAAGTGAAAGTGAAATCGCTCTTCAGTCGTGTCTGACTCTTAGCGACCCCGTAGACTGCAGCCAACCAGGCTCCTCCATCCATGGGATTTTCCAGGCAAGAGTACTGGAGTGGGGTGCCATTGCCTTTCATCTTAGATAAAATCTCCATCTATCTTTTAAATTTGAAAATAATTTCTACCATTCTCTCTGTGATAGGATGTTGTTTCTGATTTACTATTTGAATGGCTTTGAAGAGATGTAGCTATAGATGCTTCCACTTTATACATACCTCTCACTCAGGCCATGTAGCCAATTTTTGAGTTCTGCTAACATCTTCAAATGCTCTTTTCACATTGACCTTTGGGAACATGGTGCATAATTACTCACTGATTTTGTAGAAATACCAGACACAGTAAGACCCCAACTGTGCCCAAAATTCATTTATTATCTGGCCTCTCATATGCTTCTATTAGTGGCATGACTCTTTTGGTCCCTGGATAAAAATGTTCAGCTTGATTTCTTTGTCCAGAAATCTTCATAATGATGTGTATTCCTCTTTTTCCAGTATGCAGTTAGCTAAGTAAACAGCCATAGACACATTTGGGAAATGACTGGGAGAATCATTACAAAATATATATTACCTACCTATTGCATTGCAATGGCTTTCCCCCAGAACACCCAAAGTTTCCTATGGTCAAAGTGTTCTGGATATGGAAAACTGGACTTAATCTGGAAATTAATCCAGGATTTCTGGCTTGTTTGGTAATGACTGCCCTCAATCTCTTCATGAGTCATCTTTGATTTATTTTTATTCTATTTTCCTTCTACCTATGGAAAGGTTTCTCAACCTCACGATTATGGAGATATTGAATGGTCCTGCATTTAACAGGGGGTAGTGAATCTCTTATATGAGCCCTAAGTCTTCAGAAGTATTTGAGTATTTAACATGTTGGGGTGAATTTATCCAGGTAACCCTATCATATACTCCTGAGTCTCACTCCTTCCTAATTAGGAACCTGATCTTAGTAAGAAAGATATTCCAAGTTTAAGAATTCAATCTCGTCTAAGTTTTACTTCTATTATATTTAAATCCTAAGCTTGATCCTTGGAAGGAAATTTATGACCAACCTAGATAACATATTCAAAAGCAGAGACATTACTTTGCCAACAAAGGTCTGTCTAGTCAAGGCTATGGTTTTTCCTGTGGTCATGTATGGATGTGAGAGTTGGACTGTGAAGAAGGCTGAGCGCTGAAGAATTGATGTTTTTGAACTGTGGTGTTGGAGAAGACTCTTGAGAGTCCCTTGGACTGCAAGGAGATCCAAGCAGTCCATTCTGAAGGAGATCAGCCCTGGGATTTCTTTGGAAGGAATGATGCTAAAGCTGAAACTCCAGTACTTTGGCCACCTCATGCGAAGAGTTGACTCATTGGAAAAGACTCTGAGGCTGGGAGGGATTGGGGGCAGGAGGAGAAGGGGACAACAGAGGATGAGATGGCTGGATGGCATCACTGACTTGATGGACATGAGTCTGAGTGAACTCCGGGAGTTGTTGATGGACAGGGAGGCCTGGCGTGCTACGATTCATGGGGTCGCAAAGAGTCGGACATGACTGAGTGACTGAAGTGAACTGAACTGAACTGAAGATTCCAAGCTTTTCTTTTTTTTTTCCTGTTTCTCAGCTGTTGGAAAAAAAAAAAAAAGAAAAAAAACTTTAGTATATATACTACCAAAGAGACCTTCTAGCTTTCACTCTTAGCCTTCAACTGGTGATTAATCAACCTCTACCTTGAATTTATTTTCTTTATTTAATATATCATAGCCCCTAGTAAGAACCATTCAGTCCCACTATCCTAATGATTAATTCTTACAAATAATTCCTTAAACACATGAGAGATATCCCATCTTGGTTTTCCAAGGCTAAGATCTCAACAACTGAGATGCTAGTACATGCAAGGCACTAACATTGTTCCACAATCTACCAATGATGAAATTCTCATTGTCAGCTGGCTGGTAGCCAATTCTGCTCCAAATTTCCAACTTAACATCAATCTTCCTCAGGAATTATTGGCACCATCTGAGGTCAGGTTTCCCTAGAAATATTCTGAAGTTGAGATTTGTGGACAAAAGCTACCTCAAGAGTACCTCTGGGATCAACAGCAGAAGAGTAAAAGAATCAAGACTAGGCAGAGGGACATGCAGTCACCACAAAGCCTTTGCCTGGTCCTGTGAAGAATTCTGGAGTTGGGGTAAACTTACAATGTTGCTTACTTAAAGCCAAGAAGCCAAGTCTTTATATCCCTGCATTGACTCATCACTGGATGTAAGCTGTTGCTTATCAAAGAGGTATAACCTTAAGCAAGTCAGTAGTCTTCTGAACAATGCAATTTCTAGAGAGAGACTCAGTTGAAATTTTACCAAGCCAACATTTCCTGAAACTGGAAGAATGAGTGTCTCAGTCCTGAGGTGGGCAGTGACATCTCTATGGTAACCACTGCATCCAGTACGCTCATTAAACAAACAAACAAACAAACAAAAAATGGTTAACAGGCTTTAGTTAACTAGATAGAAGAGATATTTCTGACGTGGTATGGATAGTTTCTTGGTATCTAGAAATATGTCTTTTTTAATACTTCAGGCTCAATCTTTAAAGACAATTTCCAGGCATGAACAACTCTGGGATAGTGCTAGGAAGGCCACGGGCTGCCCTCTCACCCTCCTGCATTAATTTTGTTGTTTACTGCATTCCAGAGAGTGCAATTAATCTGTGATGTTTTTTCAGCAACGTTTGAATACTGACTTTCTTAAGTAGCAGCTCAGAAACTTTTCTCTCTGAAGTGACCCAAAAGGCAGTAAAGGTAGCTTGAGAAATATATTCTGTACTGTTATGTCCCTGAGCATTTGCTATCATAAATAATATATGATAACGTCTTCCACATTGTCTGTAAATTATTAAGCGGTGTGTGATGCTTCTGAATTTAAATAGTACTGCTAACTAGCTGCAATAAACTCTGCATTCATGCACACCCATGTGCATTGTGTACACTCACACATACACTTCCATGATAACAGTTAGTCTCTGCAGTAGAAAACAATGTAATAGTAGTAGATGATAAGACTTTTAAAATGTCTAATTGTATCAAGAGAAACACTTTTTTAAAATGTGAAATTTCTCTTAAATGGCACGTCACCATTTGTAATTTTATTGACATTTCTTGCATGTTCAATGAAAATTAATGCCTATTTTCATTTTCTTTTAAGACACTCATATTTTCAACCACATTTGGTAAGCAAACATTATGTTTCATGGCAATTTTTTCAGTTCTGTCTTAGTGGGCCAGGTCACGGATAATTACAAATTGTTTTTGTTATTTTGTATCTTATACTTTCTCTTCTGTTGAGTCCACATTTTTCTCTCACTTCTGTCCCTTCATTCTCTTTTTCAAAATACTTCTCCTATTTGTTCATTTGGTTTAACAGATTGAATGTCAGGTGAAAATATACAACACATTTGTATCACTGTGGTAAAATTATTTATTGTGTATAAGTATTTTTGTTAACACAAATATTTCATATACTTCATGGGTTATGCTCACCAAGTGCACCAGGCACAAGTTCTTTGAAATTCTAAAAAGTGAAAAATTTACTATTCAATGGCTGCCTTTCATTTCCACAAAATTGCTGAATTTAGATAAAAATTAATTACACTGTAATTCTGGAACACTGGAATATTTTCTCATCTGAGATTTTTTTTCTTTTTTCTTTTATGGCATCTGTTCAATGAAACAACAAGAAGCAGATCATTCAGGTTCCCTGATACAATGTCATCATCGTATAATGGTATCTGAGTTTCATATTTTTTCTCAGTTCCTCCAAATGCCTATACCCTTCCCTGGCAAATTATATGAATTATTATTTTATACATGTACCATGCCCAAGAGAGTATCACACCATACTCATCTGTTTTGCTTAAATTTCCTTCCTCTTCCTTTCTCCCTAAAGAAAAGTTAAATAGTTTATGAGAATAATAGATGTCATCTCTTACAATCTGGAGACTAATTGTCCCTTTCTCTGTGTTTCTACAGCCATGTCTTGTGCTCCCTCAACTTGGCAGTTACTAGTTTTTATTTTATTATTTTTATTATCTTCATTTCTTCATGTGTCTGGCTTCAGCACAAGGAATGTGTTATTTCATCATCACATTTCTCATAGTATTTAGTGAAAACTATTGGCAAATGGAGTTTTGTCTTTAAATGAGAGATGGATAGTAGATGGAAGTGGGAAACTCTGTTGAAATGATGCTTTTATATCAAGAGATGCATGCTGTACAAGAGTCTGGAGTGGTGGAGCAAGTGGGAAAAGCTCTGTACCTGAAAATGAAAGTGAAGTCGTGTCCTACTCTTTGCAACCCCATGGACTGTAGCCTACCAGGCTCCTCTGTCCATGGGATTTTCCAGGCAAGAGTACTGGAGTGGGTTGCCATTTCCTTCTCCAGGGGATCTTCCTGACCCAGGGATCAAACCCAGGTCTCTTGCATTGCAGGCAGATGCTTTACTGTCTGAGCTACCAGGGAAGTCCCTGCTCTGTACCTGAGATTCATAGAAATCAGTTAGAGTGGTTTTTCCAATGTCCTCGTATTGCATAATGCTGGGGTTGGTGCCTGAGTTCTTTGACCTTCATTCTCTTTATCTGTTTATCATAAACGGGGACCCTAATCTTATCTTCCTGCTTCATGGACTCATGACTCAGAGTAACAATTATGAAATTTACTCACAAGTAAAGTTTATGAGAAGAAACTAGCACAGTGGCTCAGAGCACAGGCTTCAGAGACTCACCTGAGTTTATATCCATTCTCTGTGACCTGCCTAGGGAAATAACCCTGGGTATTTTTTATTAATCTTACTAAATTCTAATTTCTTCAAAGTACAAATAATATGCTCTTCATTTTTATATTGTTTTCATATTGTTCTAAGAATTAAATGAAACAATGCATGCAAGACACAAAAAGCACTTCTGTATGTACTAGCAAGAACATAGTAAGTGCTCAATAAATGATAATGGTGATTGTAGGGGGTGGTACTAAGGAGATGATGTTTCAGATGATATTTGGCTTCAAATAGAAAATATAGGAACACTTATTAGTGTCAGCAGCACCCTATTTACACAGTATCATGTAAAAAATATCCACATTTTATTAATAATGATGTTTATGAAAAAAACTTTCTTTTGCTTTAATTTCATTTTAATTAATTTTAAAATAAATTTAATAAAATTTAATAAATAAAAACCATGTCTTTTTTCCTACCACTCGACATCCTTCCACCTATACCCATTATCATCCTTTCCAGACCCTTATTTTTTCATTATTCTGTTGTTCTAATTGATTTTATTTTAATTGATAGAATTTTATTAAATGCATGCATACTAAAAATAACAGTCATAAAGTATATCTTAACAAAGTTTAAAAGAATAATTAGGTGTGTTTTCACAAAACTTGAAACATGATCAAATTTTCTTAACCGTTTTTGATTCAGAGTGAAACTACTGGCTTTCCACACATTATTTCTCTTCATATAAACACTGAGGTTTCATTTCTGAAGTGTTCTTCACAAATGATGTCTCTCCACTATCAGAGATTGATCTCAAATCAGAGAAACAGAATGGTATAAAATCATATTTCCTGTTTGTTTGATGGGACTACCTGTTATTTACTCTTAATCATCCTGTATTTTTCACTAACATCAAAAATTGAATAGGATGTATTTTATTTCAATTTGCTTTTACATAAGACTCATAAACTCTGTTTTTTTCTTTATCCAATGTGAAGAAAATATTACATGTGAGGGAAATATCAGGTTGGTGAAATTCTTTATAGAAAGTAGATCACTTTATAATTAGAGCCATGAATGTATAAAAACTCTTACCTTATTATTTTGTTTATTGCGATGAACTCGGAACTGATGTTGATACCCATGGTATATTATAACTGTTACCAATGTTCAAAACTAGGCTGGTAAAGCAAAACTAAAAGTAAAGACTCCATACCTTATGTACTAAGCTTAGGGATTCCTATTCAGATAGTGAACAGGTGAGAGGCCAGTGAATTGATACAGGGAAATTTAAGGCATAAAGTCAATAATTGTCTTGGGCTCCAAAATGTCACTACAGTGGATGGTGACTACAGCCATAAAATCAGAAGATACTTGCTCCTTAGAAGGAAAGTTGTGACCAACCTAGATAGCATACTGAAAAGCAGAGACATCACTTTGCCAACAAAGGTTTGTCTAGTCAAAGCTATGTTTTTTCTAGTAGTCATGTACAGATGTGATAGTTGGATCATAAAGAAGGCTGAGCCCCAAAGAATTGATGCTTTTGAACTGTGTGTTGGAGAAGATATTTGAGAGTCCCTTGGACTGCAAGGTGATCAAACCAGTCAATCCCAAAGGGAATCAGTCCTGAATATTCAATAGAATGACTGATGCTAAAGCTGAAACTCCAATACTTTGGCCACCTGATGTGAAAAACTGACTCATTGGAAAAGATCCTGTTCCTGGGAAACATTGAAGGGGAGGAGGGGCACCAGAGGATGAGATGGTTGGATGGCATCATTGACTCAATTGACATAAGTTTGAGCAAACTCCAGGAGATAGTGAAGGAGAGGGAAGCCTGAGTGCTGCAGTCCATTGGGGTCGCAAAGAGTTGGGCAGGACTGAGTGGAAAAAAAATAAATCAACCTATTTGAGGAGGTAAACTGATATGAAATTTGTTTTTCAAAATCCTTAGCTAGGTGCTAAATAGGTGATTATCATTTCTACATAAACTGTAATCATGAACAAAAATGTAAAAAACCTATCATGCCTTTCTCATCTGAATAATCTTAATTTAAATGGGTGTTCGTTTAGGATAATTATAGCCTTGTCCATATGTATTATCTCCAGTTTCTAGCTAAGCTTCTATATCATTTTTAGGTATGTTCATCTCCAAAGGAGAAGAAAATCAATATGAGCTTTCAGTGTGGAATAAACATTGTATTTTAGGTGGTACAATATTATTTGCAGCCTTTGACATATTTATATGACTATGTGGGAGTCATGTTTACATTTCATTTCCCAAGATATCCTTAAATTTCAACATGCATTAGAGTTCCTAAGGAAGTATCATATCAGTTTACCCATTACTTCCTAACAGTTCCCTTTAGACACATTCACTAGGCAGAACTTTATATTTATCTATATTTCCATAATTATATATTAAAAAAATAAAGTTGAGTGCTTTCTACTGGGTGATGCATTTTAATATTAACTGAAGTAGGAGAAGGAAACCTGAGCTGGCATGAAAATGCACGGGGCCATTAGTGGGTTGGATGGAAAAGAAAGTGTTTAAAATTAATGACATATTTGCTAGCTTATTTTTTCACTACATATTCAGCCATTGACTTAAGTGTCATAAATACAGCATCCATAGAAGTCAAAATAATACCTTATAACTCTTATAGTTTTCTCATTATTCAAGGATGGACATAAAAGGACAGGATCTACCACGTATTTACAATGTGTCTTATATTGTTTTAATAAATTAATTTTACTATATCATTTTCTGTTTAATTTGCAAATGGAGGCAGTTACTTGGACTTCTTTGCACTTACTTTTTTAGTAGTATAGAGTTCTTATTCCCTATTGCTCACTTTGCTTCTAAAGTAATTTGTGAGTAGACTGGACCTTTTTTCTGTCTTCTGTTACATCTTCTTCTACCTTTTGATTTGCACAGACAATTGCACAGGTAGAATTTAAATATGAGTACCTAAGAAAGTGAAAAAGTGAAAGTCTATCAGTTGTGTCTGACTCTTTGTGTCTGACTCTCTTCTGTCTTTTCCAGGACAGAATTCTGGAGTGGGTAGCTTTTCCCTTCTCTAGGGGATTTTCCCAACCAGAGTACCCAGGAAAGTGTTAACTGTACAGGCCTGGTTGCTCAAACCCTGTGCATTCCTTTGTTGTTGTTCAGTCACTAAGCCTTGTCTTACTCTTTCCAATCCCATGGACTGCATAATGCCAGGCTCTGCCGTCCACTATCTCCCAGAATTTGCTCAAGTTCAGGTCCACTGAGTTGGTGATGCTATCTAATCATCTCATTCTCTGCCACCCTCTTCTTCTTTTGCCTTCAGTCTTTCCCAGGATTAGGGTATTTTCCAATGAGTTAACTCTCTGGAAGTCTGTTTTTAGGGTTAGCAGTTGACTGTTTCCTGGGAATTAAGCTCTGGCAATATTCCATTTCATAAGACAAATTTTGCATGCCTGAGGCCTGTGGCCACACTTCACTTGTTTTTCCAGATAGTGTATACTATTTAATAACAATATGATTTATCATGAACACCTGATTTTTCTCTGAGGGTCTGGAATTTGAATCACTGAAGCCAGTCACACAGTGCTGCATACGTATCTAACTGACCCTATGTTCTTGAGTAAAACATCTGATCCTGTAGAAAAGGCTGAAGTCCCTGGTTGGCAACATTTTTTGTATGTTGTCATACAACATACTTGTGGGGATTAAATGCAATCCATATGCTTCACTGGGAGGGGGGACTTGGATGTTTGCAACTGGTTTCCTCCAGAATTGGCCTCATGCATCTTTCCCTTTTTCTGATTTTAATGAATATTCTTTTGCTCTAATAAACAGTGAATACGAATAAAACAACTTCTGAGTCTTTCTAGAAAACCATATAACTTGAAGGGTTTTTTGGGGACCCCAACATAGTAGGCTACTCCCCAGTTAACTATGGCAGTGAGAATACAATATGGGCATCACAGACCCTCAGTTTCTGGTTGCTAATCTTCTTTTGTGTCACCTATTCCCTTTCTCATTTTCTTATCTTGAATCAAAAATGCTTCTTCTTAGCCTCTTACTTTTCATTATTCTCTTCTCTTCTAGATGGAGAGAAATCAGTTAAGGCTACAGAAGAGAATTTTGAGAGGAAATAGACTGAAATCAATGAAATACCCCACATTGTTGCATGCTTAGTCACTCAGTCGTGTCAACTCTTTGTGACCCCATGGACTATAGCCCACCAGGCTCTTTTGTCCATGGGATTCTCCAGGTAGGCATACTAGAGTGGATAGCCATTTCCTTCTCCAGGGAATATTCCCAACACAGGGATCAAACCAGGGTTTCCTGCATTGCAGACAGATTCTTTACTGTCTTTTTAATAATCTCAACTTTTGTCCCTCAGTTCATCCTTGCCATCCTCTCTACTGACTCTTTATTTCCATCAAATCAAATTGAAACCTTTTTGCCTAGCTCTCAAGATAACAAAAATCTAGTTTGGTATCATCCCAATTGCCTTTTCTAGAACTATTTTTCAATTAGGAATTTTTCCCCTGAGTAAGCTTGATTTCACAGGTGGCTTCCATAAGCCAGATTTCCCAGGTGGCTCAGAGATAAAGAATCTGCCTGCCAATGCAGGAGACACAAAAGATACAGGTTTGATCCCTGAGTCAGGAATATCCCCTGGTAAAGGAAATGGTAACTCACTCCTGTGTTCTTGCCTGGAAAATTCCATAGACAGAGGATCCTGGTGGGCTACAGTCCATGGAGTCACAAAGAGTGAGAAGTTACAGGAGCCTATTATACAGAGTGAAGTAAGCCAGAAAGAAAAACACCAATACAGTATACTAATGCATATATATGGAATTTAGAAAGATGGTAACAATAACCCTGTATGCTGCTACTGCTGCTAAGTCACTTCAGTCGTGTCCTACTCTGTGAGACCCCATAGACAGCATCCCACCAGGCTCCCCCGTCCCTGGGATTCTCCAGGCAAGAACACTGGAGTGGGTTGCCATTTCCTTCTCCAATGCATGAAAGTGAAAAGTGAAGGCGAAGTCGCTCAGTCGTGTCCGACCCTCAGCAACTCCATGGACTGCAGCCTTTCAGGCTCCTCAATCCATGGAATTTTCCAGGCAAGAGTACTGGAGTGGGGTGCCATTGCCTTCTCCGAATAACCCTGTATACGAGACAGCAAAAGAGACTCAGATGTATAGAACAGTCTTTTGGACTCTGTGGGAGAGGGAGAGGGTGGGATGATTTGGGAGAATGGCATTGAAACATGTATAATATCATATAGGAAACGAGTCGCCAGTCCAGGTTCGATGCACGGTACTGGATGCTTGGGGCTGGTGCACTGGGACGACCCAGAGGGATGGTACGGGGAGGGAGGAGGGAGGAGGGTTCCAGATGGGGAACACGTGTATACCTGTGGCGGATTCATGTTGATATATGGAAAAACCAATACAATATTGTAAAGTTAAAAAATTTAAAAAAAAAAAGAAAATAAATAAAATAAATAACCAAAGAAAAAAAGAAGTTACTGAGCACATAAGTTTGGTCTGTCCACTTTTCCATTCCCAGACTACATTAATTAATTTACTCAATTACACACTCAACTAGTCTCCTAATGAAAGTCCATTTATTAGGTAACACCTATGTGCTATACATTGTAAGTATATAAATGAAAAGACAGATATCTTTTCTGCTTTTTATGGAATTTAGAGGCACTTAATGAACACATAAATATTTAACTCCGTACAATTGTAAGAATTCTTTAAAAATAAGAACAACTTTTCTTAAACTTCTTTATCTTATGTAAGTATTATATACTTACATGTATATTTTTTCCAAACAATCAACATCCTTTCACCTACACCCATGCAATTACCAGCTCTTGATAGATATGATATTTGAAATTATTCTAAGAAATGCCAGAAAATTCAGACACTTCTGGGCAATGTAATTTACAGTGAGCTCTCATAAATTTGCCAATTTGGGGAATAAAGTAAAAGTCTTTTAAAGAAGCACAGGTATCTTTTAAGACATCTTATTCACTGTGGGGTATCTCCTCTCAATTTTCTCCCACATCACATTTAGCAACAGGCTGGAAAAGGCTCCCACCAATGACCCTCTTAGAAATAGTACATGTCTTGCTCCATGTGTATTTACTAAAGCAATTAAAAACATTTTTTTGTGATTGTTTTTTATTGCATACTTGAAACAAAGTACCCTTTGTATTGTTTTACTGTTTGTGTTTATAGTTTTGTCCTTATATTTAATAACATCTTACTTTTGTATAAGATCAAAATTATTAAATATGTATGATTCCCCAATTCAAATTCTGCTAAACACACACACACACAAATATAATCTGGTTAAACAATTCTTCTTTGATGTCCATTTAAATAGAGCCAATATAGCTGTTGCATCATATGCCTCATTTGCTCCCCAAAATTTGTTATATTTTACATATTCCAGGAATTATAACATTGGCAAGACTTTGATATTTGGCAAGCTTTCTGTGGAGTTTAATTTTCTGTGGAACATGTAGAGCCGGTTGAAGTAGGATAAATTTAAAATTCAGATTAGGACCCACACTCCTAATATGTGAATACTATAGAGAACCTCAAAGTTGTTTAAATACAATATCCAAAACAGCAATATAGTCAAGAGGGACATCCCTAATGACTCAGTGGTAAAGAATTCACCTGCCAATGCAGGAGATGCAGTTTCAATCCCTGGGTGGGGAAGGTTCCCTGAAGAAAGAAATGAAAACCCACTCTAATATTTTTGCCTGGGAAATCCCATGGACAGAGGAGCCTGGTTGGCTACAGTCCATGAGGTTGCAAAACAGTCAGACACGACTTAGTGACTGACAGATAAAGGGAAAAAAGACAATTTTTTTTTCCCTACATTCCTTCATCTTAGTCACATTAGATGTTTTTTCTTAAGCTCTGAGTTGTTAAGGCAGCAATGTATTTATTCTAAGACTAATTTTCTTTAAGCCCAGGGCTAATGATTACACAACAAAACAACTCATCTTGCTCAAGGGTATGTTTCTTCTTAAATTCTGTACTAATGATTATATAACAACCATGTATCTTGCTGAAGGACTGGTTTATCCTTTTTAACAGGAACCTTCTGACTAATCTTGTTATCTTGAGATGTATATTGTGGAAGTTGGTCTGGTAAGACCTTTCTATTGTGAATAACCAACTGAAAAAGTGTATAAGGCCTTGATAAGGCTAGCAGGTAGGGCACTCTCTGTCCCCTTCTGATGTCATATGTCAGAAGCTTTTACTATCCCTTTTAAGTTCAGTTCAGTCATTCAGTCAGGTCCAACACTTTGTGACCCCACGGACTGCAGCATGTCAGGCTTCCCTGTCCATCACCAACACCCAGAGCTTGCTTAAACTCATGTCCATCGAGTCGGTGATGCCATCTAACCATCTCACCCTGAGACATCCCCTTCTCCTCCTGCTTTCAATCTTTCCAAGCATCAGGGTCTTTTCCAGTGAGTCAATTCTTTGCATCAGGTGGCCAAAGTACTGAAGTTTCAGCTTCAAAATAATTCCTCCAATGAATATTCAGGACTGATTTCCTTTGGGATTGACTGGTTGGATCTCCTTGCAGTCCAAGGAATGCTCCAGAGTCTTCTCCAACACCACAGTTCAAAAGCATCAATTCCTCAGTGCTCAGCTTTCTTTATAGTCCAACTCTCACATCCATACATGACTACTGGAAAAACCATAGTTTTCAGTAGACAGATGTTTGTTGGCAAAGTAATGTCTTTACTTTTTAATATGTTGTCTAAGTTGGTCATACCTTTTCTTCCAAGGGGTATGTGTCTTTTTCATGGCTGCTGTCACCATCTGCAGTGATTTTGGAGCTCCCCAAAAATAAAGTCAGCCACTGTTTCCATTGTTTCCCTATCTATTTGCCATGAAGTGATGGGACGGGATGCCATGATCTTAGTTTTCTGAATGTTGAGCTTTAAGCCAACTTTTCCACCCTCCTCTTTCACTTTCATCAAGAGGCTCTTTAGTCCTTCACTTTCTCCCGTAAGGGTAGTATCATCTGCATATCTGAAGTTATTGATATTTCAATCCAATGTTGAAATATTGGGATATTTCAATTCAATCTGGGCTTCATCCAGCCTAGCATTTCTCGTGATGTACTCTGAATATAAGTTAAACAAGCAGGGTGACAATATACAGCCTGGACGTACTCCTTTCCCTATTTGGAACCAGTCTGTTGTTCCATGTCCAGTTATAACTGTTGCTTCCTGACCTGCATACAGATTTCTCAAGAGGCAGGTCAGGTGAACTGATATTCCCATCTCTTGAAGAATTTTCCAGTTTGTGGTGATCTACCCAATCAAATGCTTTGGTGTAGTCAGTAAAGCAGAAATAGTTGTTTTTCTGGAAGTCTGTTGCTTTTTCAATAGTCCAACGGATGCTGACAATTTGATCTCTGGTTCCTCTGCCTTTTCTAAAACCAGTTTGAACATCTGAAATTTCACAGTTCATGTACTGTTGAACTCTGGCTTGGAGAATTTTGAGCATTACTTTATTAGCATGTGAGATGAGTGCAATTGTATGGTAGTTTGAGCATTCTTTGCCATTGCCTTTCTTTTTCTTTTTTTTTTAATAATAATTTTTTTTTAATAAATAGATCAAAGCCTCTAACTCTGGTCTCACTAATTTTTGCTTTGCAAATCACTACCTTTTTTTGAGGGTGGGGGTCTTTTATTTTTCATAAAGACATAGTTCCATCTTTTTATTTCTTATACTAATTATCCATTGATGTGCATATCTAGCTTTGCTATAGGAGTATTGACTAAAGAAGCTGTTATCAATTTCTTATAGAATTTTCTCAGTGCATTGAACAACTGTATCAGTAAATATTCATGGGGTGACTATTTAAATTCTGAAACAAATAATACAAATAAGGTTTTTCCTGTGGTCATGTATGGATGTGAGAGTTGGACTGTGAAGAAGGCTGAACGCTGAAGAATTGATGCTTTTGAACTGTGGTGTTGGAGAAGACTCTTGAGAGTCCCTTGGACTGCAAGGAGATCCAACCAGTCCATTCTGAAGGAGATCAGCCCTGGGATTTCTTTGGAAGGAATGATGCTAAAGCTGAAACTCCAGTACTTTGGCCACCTCATGCAAAGAGTGGACTCATTGGAAAAGACTCTGATGCTGGGAGGGATTGGGGGCAGGAGGAGAAGGGGACGACAGAGGATGAGATGGCTGGATGGCATCACTGACTCGATGGATGTGAGTCTGAGTGAACTCCGGGAGTTGGTGATGGACAGGGAGGCCTGGCGTGCTGTGATTCATGGGGTCGCAAAGAGTCGGACATGACTGAGCGACTGATCTGATCTCTATACATAATTTGAGATGGCTTAAAGAAACAGACAATAGCTTTAGAAGACAGGAATAAAAGAGTAGTTTATAAATTGCTAATAGATAAAAGAAACTCTACTTATAAGTTTCCTAGCTACTCAAGTAAGAACAATGTAGTTAATGGATTTTCTTTAATAAATTGATTCTAAGGTATAATATTTACTCATACGCATATAATACAGTTGTTAAGAACTTAGGTTTGGAGTCAGATAACTTGTTTCCAAAGCAAAATGTCAATCACTCCTTAATTCAGGGATTTTAGGAAGCTACTAAATATATGTAACCTGCAGTGAGGTATCCAAACACGGGAAATATAATAATATACTTTGAGGATAAAATGAGAAGATGAATGTAAAAAACTATACCCATCACCTAAATAACTCAATAAAGATTAAGTACTTAAAAAAATCACATAGAATCAACCTTAATAAAAGTACTTAACATGTAAAAATATTTTAATTACTATCTTATGACAAAGAAGGGCACTCAGTCCAAAGGAGAAGTTTGAAGAATGGAAGTACTTCAAAGAATGTTAAAGAACTCTTCCTGGCTGAGAGAGAAGTATTCAAGCTCATAGCAACCATTTATGTTGCAAACATTTATGTCACTGCAAAGATTTATGTTGCTGATCCAATGCATTTTGTTTTCCAGGATCTTATTAAAATTTGGGGACAATTTCTGATGAGCTCACAAACTTCCAATTTTTTTTTTCTAATTCTAATAGGGTATCTCAATGCAAGTGTGCAATGTAAACCTACCCTGCTTCAATTTAATACAATGAATGTACTGGTAATAAATAGTTTAAACCTCCCCCAACACCATTTAGAACATCAGATTATTAGAGGCATGGGTGACACTACCACAAAGAGAGCACATGAGTGAAACGGTCAAGGACAGAGAGAGACATGGGAAGTGGTTTATTTGTGTTGTTTTTCTGAACTTAAAGCCTGCATACTCTCTAAGCAGCTTTACTTTTTAATTTAGGGTCTGGTGTTCACTTTGCAAGTTATTCTATACATCTATAAGTTGTTTTTCTCTGTCATGCTCACTAATATAATGCTTTTACAAGAATAGTTGTGGAAACATGCAGTTCTCAGGTGCAATGACATCTCCCTATGCTGGATCTTACATAGAAAGAGCATATAATTACTCTTATTCTGGTGTAAATGTTAAAATGATGCACAGTAAATGACTTGACCTGACAAACTCCCCTGTGGAGATCCACTCCTCAGAGTACTCATTAGCTTTGCAGACTTCTGCAATATTTTAGCTCCTTCTCTTTCTGAATAGCAGCTCCCCTAGGATGCAACTTTTTTTTTTTTTCCACTCTTAAATTGCTTTAACAAGATTTGTAGATGATAACTATTGAGAGTACAGCCCATTGAGCAAGTAGAGGCTTACAGTGTTAACTTACTGGTTCTCCAAGACTGAGGCATGACATGTACTATTGTAACTAAGACACTGAAAGTTTCCTCCCTAGAACTTTTCTCATCCTTTAGAGAAACTGTCTTTCTATTCATTTCATTCACTTATTGTTTTTATTCATTATCCTGATTTCTCTCAACAATAAATATCTGCTATATATTTCTTCTCTACTATTAGTCATATCACTAAACAGAATGTTTTAAATGATCCTCTTTATTACATTTTGACCTCATATTTACTAGAGTTTATGCCAATACTTGTAGGCATTTAAAGGTGATACATTACAGGGAGTATAAGCACTTTTAATCTAATATTAAAGGTGATGTTAAAGATGATAGAGTATGACTTTGTTACAAATCAGGTGAAGTAAGCAGAATAAAATGTGAATTATAAACCATCTCTTCTTTAGAATAAATAGGATATACTTTAAAAATCCTTCATATTTTAGGGGGCCAGACAGCATCAAATATACAAATGTTGTTTCTGGCCTTTCATTGCTAAGTTAACAAGTTGCACATTCCAGAGATTCAAAAATAAATGAAATACAAAAGGCTCCAGAAACAAGAATTCTAAAATAAAAGGAGATAATGAACTAAAAAATCAATGTCTCCATCTACTAAAAGCCCCATAAGTGGCCCACATATGTCCTTAATCATTTAAGAGCTCATTCAAGGAACACCAGACCTTGGATTTGAGGAAGGAATTTAAGGTGTACTACTAATATTTTATAACTCCTATGTAAAAACTTGACTGCACCATCACAATATGCCTCCAGAATATTTAGAAGATCCTTCAGTAGTTGAGTGACTATAATGTAGAAGCCAAAAACTACAACAAAAAAAGCAATAACATGGATCGATCAGAAATATAACTTTGAAACAATATTTCATAGCAAGCCTACTCTAGAGAACCTTAAATCACTTAAATATTACTGTAATCTATATCATTTAATAATTACATCAGTTCAGTTCAGTCACTGAGTCATGTCCAACTCTTACATATTTTTATATACACACACACATACACATATACATATACATATATCAACTTTCAATGCCAGATTTTACACTTGGATATATATGCATTATCACACAGAATCATAACAGTTGAACTTCACAAGTTCTGCACAGCAGAAAATATTATCATTTTTACTTTATAGGTGAAGACATTGAGACTTGGAAGAAAAAATTATTTGCTAACGGTGAAGACAGTTCTAAAGAATGAGTTGTAGACTTTCAGATTTTCTTATGAGGAAGTATCTCAGTCATTTACTTCTACATATATTGCCAGTGGCTCTTCAAATGTCATTGTATCTAAAGGAAGCATAGTGTGTGTGTGGTTGCTGCAGGGGCACTTCCTCAGAGAGATCATGATTTAAAAACTCTGCCATCTTATTTTTCATCTTGTATATATTTAATTTTCCACATCATTATTGGTTTGAAATACTTCATGAATCAATGTAGGTATGTTTTTTCTTTTTATAATTTTATGACTATTAATCATGTCTATGCTTACCTAAATAATAGAAAGTTATCCATCAACTAATCTTAGAATGGACTTTTATTCCTAACAAGATAAATTTCTATCAAATTATCGGACCCAAGGGTAGAGCAAATTGACTTGGACTGACATGTAACTGAACTGTAGTTTAGTCAAAAAAAGTTAAATTTTCATATACTGGTATTAAAGATGCCTATTAGAGGCCTCCTATGATTTGAATTAATTGAATAAAAATATTTATAATTTTCAGTGTTTTTGTAAGTGATAAATTTTGTGCATGCATACACACACACACACACACATATATATATATATATATATATATATATATATATATATATGTGAAGGAGAAGGAAATGGCAAACCACTCCAGTGTTCTTGCCTGGAGAATCCCAGGGATGGGAGAGCCTGGTGGGCTGCTGTCTATGGGGTTGCACAGAGTCGGACACAACTGAAGTGACTTAGCAATAGCAATATATATATATATATATTTCTGCGGAAGTATCCAAGACAGGTCTGATCTTTGAAACATTATTATATGTTCATTGAATATGAGTCTCTGTGTTCCTCTCCATGGCTTATAAATCAAAAGCATCTATTGATATTTTTTCCTTGATTGACTGACAACAAAATTTCTAAGATGGCCAGAAGAAGAAGCTATAAAATACTCTGCATTTTATTCCTTGATATAGATCCATTTTATAAGGAAAAAGCAAATAGTTTGCCTTTTTTTCCTTGGTGGGTCAAATATTTTTGAATTAGAACATAAACAAATGCATTGCAGTCTTCTGTCTTAAAGGAATGTGAAGATGGCAAGGATTTATTCTATCAACTTAGGCCAAAAAAAAAAAAAAAAATGGAAATTTACTCAGTTCCTTACCTAATTGTCACGGCAAGGAAGTTGCATTCATTACAAAAGTCATGCACAGAGATAGAAATAAACTTCCAGAACCTTAGACTTACTCCTATCATAAGGAAAGTCTAAGTCTAATTTCCCTTGCTCATAATTGAATGCAAAACTCCTTAATAGTAGCTGTCATCTGCAGGAAAGAGGAAAAATCTACATTCCTGAGAAGATCAACTTTGTACAGAAGACAGCAAATGAAAATTGCAGACAAGGATGCTGATGCTGAAGGGACAATAGCAGAAAACACTGAAGTAAAAGGTTGATATGAGGAAAAAATTGGAAACCATGAAAGCAGGATTATCATTGTTTTCTCTTGTTTGTTATCCACAAACAAGCCAGGATAGCAAGACATATAAGCCCTCTGCTGTGATTTTTTTTTTTTTTTTTCCTTTAGACTATCTCTCAACTGTCTCTTGATTGTCTTTGTCAGGATAACCATGATTAGTGGGTATGGTTATAGAGTGACATTGAAATCAGGTGGAGTTAGGGATGTATAACCAGCACCTTTAAAAGAGAATATAAAGACAACTTTGGTTATCCCCAGGAAGTAAAGTGGACTGGGAAGTTACCATCAATATAAGGAACATTTTGAATGTGATCCTAAGTTCAACTTCAGAATTTTGACTGTACTAAAGAAATAAACATAACAGAAATCCTGGTATAAGGAGACTCAGAGAAACAAAGGGCAACTCTTAGGGCACTGGTTGCTGTTGTTCAATTGCTAAGTTGTGTCCCACTCTTTGCGACCCCATGAACTGCAGCATACCAGGTTCCCCTGTCCTTAACTGTCTCTAAGAGTTTGCTCAAACTCATGTCCATTGAGTCACAGATGCCATCCAACAATCTCATCCTATGTCACCCTCTTCTCCGGTTGCCCTCAAACTTTCCTAGCATCAGAGTTGACTCTTTGCATCATGTGGTCAAAGTACTGGAGCTTCAGCTTCAGCATCAGTCCTTTCAATGAATATTCAGAGTTGATTTCCTTTAAGAGTGACTTGTGTGATGTCCTTGCAGTTCAAGGGATTCTCAAGAGTCTTCTTCAGCACCACAATTTGAAAGTGTCAATTCTTCGGTGCTCAGCTTTATTTAGGGTCCAACTCTCACATCCATGTATGACTACTGGAAAAACCAAAGCTTTTATTATATGGACCTTTGCTGACAAAGTGATACCTCTGCTTTTCAATATGCTGTCTACGTTTGTCAAAGCTTTTCTTCCTAGGAGCAAGCGTCTTTTAATTTCGTGACTGCAGTCATCCTCTACAATGATTTTGGAGCCCAAGAAAACAAGATCTGTCACTGTTTCCACTTTTTCTCTATCTATTCAGCATGAAATAATGGGACCAGATACCATGATCTTAGTTTTTTGAATGTTGAGTATTAAGCCAGCTTTTAACTCTCCCCTTTCACCTATATCAAGAGGCTGTTTAGTTTTTCTTCACTTTCTACCATTAGAGTGGTAACATCTGCATATCTGAGGTTGTTAATATTTCTCCTAGCAATCTTGATCCCAGTTTGTGAGTCATCCAGCCTGGCATTTCACATGATGTACTCTGCATAGAAGTTAAATAAATAAGGTGACAATATACAGCTCTGACATACTTCTTTCCCAATTTTGAAACAGTCTGTTGTTCCATGTCCATTTCTAACTGTTGCCTCTTGTCCTGCATACAGGCTTCTCAAGAGACAAATAAGGTAGTCTGGTATTCCCATCTCTTTAAGAATTTTCCACAGTTTGTTGTAATCCACACATTCAAAGGCTTTAGCATAGTCAATGAAGAAGTAGATGTTTCTTCAGTATTCCTTTGATTTTTCTGTGATCCAGAAGATGATGGCAATTTGATCTCTGGTTTCTTTGCTTTTTCTAAATCCAGTTTGAACATCTGGAAGTTCTCAGTTCATGTACTGCTGAAGCCTAACTTGAAGGACGTTGAGCATAGTCTACTAGCATGTAAATTGAGTACAATTGTACTGTGATTTGAACATTCTTGTGGCTCAGCTGGTAAAGAATCTGCCTGCAATGCAAGAGACCTGCATTCGATCTTTGGGTTGGGAAGATTCCCTGGAGTAGGGAAAGGCTACCCACTCTACTATTCTGGCCTGGAGAATTCTATGGACTGTATAGTCCATGGGGTTGCAAAGAGTCGGACTCGACTGAGTCACTTTCACTTTCACTTTCTTTGGTATTGCCTTTCTTTGAGATTGGAATTGAAAAAAAGACATTTTCCACTCATGTGTCCACTGCTGACTTTTCCAAATTTGCTGCCATATTGAGTGCAGTACTTGAACAGCATCATCTTTTAGGATTTGAAATAGCTCAGCTGGAATTGCATCACCTATACTATCTTTGTTCATAGTAATGCTTCCTAAGGCCCACTTTACTTCATATTTCAGGATGTCTGGTTCTAGGTGAGTGACCAAACCATCATGGTTATTCAGGTTGTTAAACCTTTCTTGTACAGTACTTCTGTGTATTCTTGCCAGCTTTTCTTAATCTCATCTACTTCATTAGGTTCTTGCTGCTTCTGTCCTTTGTTGAGCCCATCTTTGCATGAAATATTCCCTTGGTATCTCCAGTTTTCTTGAAGAGATCTCTAGTCTTTCCCATTCTATTGTTTTCCTCTATTTCTTTGCATTGTTCACTTAAGAAGGCTTTCTTATCTCTCCTTGTTATTCTCTGGAACTCTTCTTTCAGTTGGGTATATCTTTCCCTTTTTCTTTTGCCTTTCATGTCTCTTCTTTTCTCAGCTATTTGTAAGGCCTCCTCAGACACCCACTTCGCCTTCTTGCATTTCTTTTTCTTGGGGGTGATTTTGGTCACCATCTCCTAAACCCTGGGATTGATGATACATTCCAACCATAGACTTGTGAAATGGAAAACATGTGTTATACAATCTGTTAAGCACAATTTTGTGTCAAGTCGTGTGAGGAAAAACAAGAATGCAAGTGAAATGTGTTTGTCTGTCCTGGTTTTTTTTTTTGTTTGTTTGTTTTGTTGTTGCTTGTTGTTTTCTGTTTAACTTTGGAAGAAAATGCTTTTGTCTACAGGATTTTTTGTATCCCAAGTTGAATCCCTTCAGTGTGCTTTTGCCGGGACACCCAGGAATATCAACAATTTAGGAAGGCTATTCTTGCTAACATATCTGATTATGATTTTCTGCTCAAGGTAACAGAATAAATTTAAATCTCCACTTATGTGACATGTGGGGTTCTAAATTTTCAGAGAAGATCACAGCAGCATCAAACTTGGCTGCACTTTGGAGTTGCCCATGGAGCTCTAAATAAATATGAATGTTCAGTTATTCTGATTTAATTAGTCCCCATGATATAACCTTGGCATCCTTGCTTTTTGCTCTTTTGTTGTGCATTTGTTTGTTTTTCCTCCCCAGCAGGTGATGCTAGTATGCAGCCAAGTCTAAGAATCACTGCCTTAGAGACAGTGCTTGATTGACTCTCTCTGCAAAGTCAGACACCTTTCACAGAGAGTTCAGCCCTTTTCTTTAGGATGCTGGGTTTATGGACATCTCTGTTTCCACTCCTATGACCTTGTCTGATATCCTGAGGAGATTTCAAACCCCAAGTTTCTAGACCATAAAGAGAAATAACCTCCAGAGTCAATATAGTTCAGCTGCAGTATTAGTACACGTATTTACTAGTTGTCAGTTCTCTTTCCTTTTTAAAAGCTGGGAAGTTCTTTTTCTTATTTCTTTTTCTCTTATAGGCATAAAACTACCTTGTTTTATTTTATCCGGAAATTCTAAATGTTCATTGATGACAGTTTTTCTGTTGGTTGTATCCCATTCTTTCTTCTTTTTTTCTTATTTCTTGGACTCAGTTCAAATGTCATGTCTTTGAGGAAGCATTTCCTTGTAGTCAGATGTAAATTCCTTTCTCTGTATTCCAGGAGTACTCTGTGCTCTCCTGTATCAAGCAACACATGAGTATCATAGGATCTTTCATAAATATCCCTGTCATTTTTAGTAGTCAATGTGTTACCCGAGGACCATGGGCCATGTCTTAAATAACATATTGTTGTTGTTGTTCAGTCCCCCAGTTGTGTCTGACTCTGCAACCCAATAGACGGCAGCACGCCAGGCCTCTTTTTCCTCTACCATCTCCCGAAATTTGCCCAAATTTGCATCCATTGCATTGGTGGTGCCATCCAGCTGTCTCATCCTCTGATGTCCTCTTCTCCTTCTGCCCTCAATCTTTCCCAGCATAAGGGACTTTTTCAATGATCCTACTGTTCACACCAGATGACCAATTCAGCTTCAGTATCAATCCTTCCAACAAGTATTTAGGGTTGACTTCCCTTAAGATTGACTGATTTGATCTCCTTGCTGTCCAAATAACATACTATATCAAGTCATTACCATAATCCCTGGCATATAGAGATGCTAAACAACAATAAGAAGATAGAGTAAAATCCTAAGAGTTTTTTTTTTTTTTTTTAAACTATGGCTGAGTAAATACTATACAACAGGTGTAGTATAATAACATATAGTGTCAATATTTTTAGGTTTGAGAGGGAGGGGATATATGTATACATATAGCTGATTCACTTAGTTGTACAGCAGAAACTAAAACAACATTTTAAAGCAATTATACCCCAATTAAAAAAAATAAAAGATTTTTAAGAGGTAGAGCCTAGAATCTGTGGTGTTCAACATAGTAGCCACTGACCACATGTGGCTATTTCAATTTTCATTATTTAACACTAAAAATCAGTTTTTCATTCACAGTAACCACCTTTCAAGGACTTATTAGCCACAGGTGCTAGTATCCACTGTATTGCACACAATCAGTATAGAATAGCTACTCAACAATATAGGAAGTTCTATGGCATGCAGTGAGAGAGAATACCTTTTCGAGGCTATCAGCTCCACTATACTGTGAAAATTATGCCAAAGGACCTTGCTATCCATTCTCACCAGTAAGTTTCAAATTAAATTATGATTAAATTATTTGAAACACAAGTGTTAGCACATTTCTCAGGTCATAGATCGGTTACACAAGGTTTTACCTGCATTTCAGCTTTAAATAGAAAGAGCGTCATTGTGAAGTTTCTCAGTTTACAACTAAACAACCTAAGATTTATAGTTTAGCAGCTTTCTCAAATCCACACAGTTTAAATAAAACAGGGTAAACTGCAATGGAGAGAAACTAACTCAGAGAGGGACTCATCTAAGGCACAGATAAATTTACTAAGATGTACCAAGGCACTTGCAAAGCACCTAACTTCACCTGTTACTACAGACTTGGAGGGGCTGCATTTGTGCCTCCAAAACCCCAGCATGATATTCAATTATGTGCGGATGCAGGAATTATAGAAAACAAGGTAGTATCAAACATTCTGTCTATGCTTGCAGCTAGAGTACAAACCTCAGAAGTCTCTCCCTTAGATTAGCTCTGTATTTCCACAACCAGATCACAGACACCTCTGGTAAACTACTTAGCATTATAATAAATCAGTGCTCCCTTTCAGTTCCATCAGCCCTCCCTAGCCTCCAAGGACTGAAGCTGCCCAAGATGTTTATAATGCATTCCAAATATACATGCTTTTACACAGCTCATGGTTATGAGAATGCCTTTGGATATTCATAAGGCTATCTGTCAAATAAGAGAAGACAAATTCTGCTTGGTAATTAATTTCATACGAATTCAAGTAAATGCCAGAATGGAGTTTTTTTTTTTTTTTTTTTTTTTTTAAATACATTCCTTCTGCAAACACTCCCTTCAATTATCTGAGTCTTAGGCAAAACCATTTCTTTTGGAACTCACATTTTTATTAAGCTAGTCACTTTAGTGATTTTTTTTTTAAAAGCTCACATCAGAGACTTTTAATTTAATAGGTATACCACATACTTAACCCTATACACACTGATGCATATATATTTCTCCCTCATGATAGAAAAATAGACTAGTAGTATCCATCAGTAGCAAACTATTTGAACTTAAAAAAAAAAAAAAGGGCTTAACAAGTTTGGTACTGATTTTCCGAACTTTGTGCCAAAGCATGGGCAGCTGTAAATCCATTGATTGATAATGTCTGTATTTTTTTGTTATTTTTTGCTTTGATTTGGCTTTGAGTGTGAAAGATCCTGTCTTATCTAGCTCAAAACTTTCTTTCGTTCTATGAGCCCCAGAATCATTTTAAGAAACATATCTTTTCTCAGGGATCCTGCAGAATTAAGACAATGGCTGACATCAATGGCTACTACATCATTTTTTAGAAGAAAAGAGGATTTTGATATAGACTAGAGTAAAATGTTTCTGCTGAGTCTTCAAAAGTTGGTACAAAATGACTGGTTGAAGATAACATGCCACAATTGTTACGCTATCCCACTTTTTCTAATAACTTTCTTATAAAACACAGGGAAAAAGAATTATTTGAAATATATGTTTTAGCTACCCTTATGTGAGAAAATAAAAAGTTCCAGAGTTGTGGTAGAAGTAGGGAGATGCTTGGGAAGGCAAGTGCATTCCAAAAATAATGAGAAAGCGAAGAAGGAAGGCAGAACAGCAGAAAGAAGGCAGGGAGGGTGGAAGGAAGGAGAGAAGGGAGGAAGGAGTTGGGGAGAAGAGTGAGAAAGAGAGAGTGACAGAGAAGAAGAAGGTAAAAAGAAAGAAGAAACAGAGGGAGGTAGGAAGGAAGTAAAGAAGTTAGTTGTAGTCAAAGATAACGGAAGAAACTGGTCACGATTTAATGATGTATTGAGAAGTAAAAGAAAAAAATTGAGGGAGACAGTTTGCTGTTCAACTTTTTTAAATTTTATTCATTTTTAATTGAAAGATAATTGCTTTACAATATTGGTTTGGTTTCTGCCATACATCATCATAGATTAGCCATAAGTGTACATATGTCCCCTCCCTCTTGACCCTACCTCCCACCCTTTTCCACTCCTCTAAGCTGTTACGGAGCCCCAGTATGAGGTCCTTGAGTTATACAGAAAATTTCCATTGGCTCTCTATTTTACATATGGTAGTGTATATGCTTCCGTGATACTCTCTCCATTTATTTCATCCTCTCCTTCCTCTCCCCAACTCTTGTCCATAAATCTGTTCTCTATATCTGCATCTCCAATGCTGCCTTGCAAATACCATCCTTCTAGATTCCATATATATATGTTAATATGTAATACTTGTTTTTCTCTTTCTGACTTAATTCACTCTGTATAAAAAGCTCTAGGTTCATCCACCTCATTAAAAATGACTCGAATGCATTCCTTTTTATGGCCCAGTAGTATCCCATTGTGTATATGTACCACTACTTCTTTATCCATTCATGTGTAGGTGGACATCTAGATTGCTTCCATTTCCTAGCTATTGTAAATAGTGTTGCTATCAATATTGGGTACATGTGTCTTTTTCAGTTTTGGTTTCTTCAGAGTCTATGCTTAGAAATAGTATTACTGGGTCATATGGTGGTTTTATTCCTAGTTTTTTAAGGAATCTAGATATTGTCTTCCATAGTGACTATATCAATTCATACTCCCACTGCTGCTCACCTTTTTTAAAAACAAATTCACTGCATCGAACCTAGACTGGCGATTCATTTCATACCTGCGGTGGATTCATGTTGATGTATGGCAAAATCAATACAATATTGTAATTAACCTCCAATTAAAATAAATAAATTTATATTAAAAAAACTAAAAAATAAGAAAAACAAATCATTACTCTTAATGATTAAAAAAAAAATTCACTGACTATTTTAGCTTTCATGTGTCAATGCCTGCTCTCTCACCAAGTTTAGAGTCAGAGAGTTTGCACAAAACAAAGTCCTACAAAGCAAGAAAGAGGAAGAATTACAGAAAAAAAAAATGCAAACAAAAAACTGGGAGACACTGAGTTGGTCAGCAAAGCCAGAGAAGAATGGGGGATCTTGAAGAAAGAATCAGGGCATGATGGGAAAGCATTCTTGATTATACCCCTGATATTGACAATATTCATTGATCTTTAGCATCTAAAACTTAGCACTGCTCGATCATCTGCATAGTTCAAAAGAAACTTGTTTTCCTGATCTTAGTTTCATATTTGTCAGACTCCTAGTACATAAAAGCCAAAGTAATAGCAGATCATAATAAGCTAGAAAAGGTATGGAGAAAGTGAAATGTAAGCATTTACAAGTATTTTAATCCATATCCTCTTTTTCATTTAAATTCTAAGCTTTCCTTGAAGGTGGATTCCAGTTCCCACCTT
This sequence comes from Bos taurus, assembly GCF_002263795.3. Lineage (NCBI taxonomy): Eukaryota > Metazoa > Chordata > Mammalia > Artiodactyla > Bovidae > Bos > Bos taurus. Next base: position 53,979,167 of record NC_037338.1, on the reverse strand, counting down.
ACCCATAATTTTGGCTTACTATACCTTTCTATTATCTGACTATAATTTTTAAAATATGAACAGCAAACTTTGGTATTCAGCTATATATTATCTTGTGTTTATATTTTAATTTATTTTTTATAGTTTTCCCCAAAAGACAGAGATTAGGTTTTCATTTCTTTTTCTTTTTACACAACAACTTTAATTTTTAAACAAGTACTGTGCATATAAAAGTGCATATAAAATCACCTCACACTTCCTGATTTCAAAATTTACTAGAAATCTGTAAAAACCAAAATGGTGTGGTACTGGCATAAAATAGATGTATAGACCTATGGAATAGAATCAAAAGCCCAGAAACAGACCCATATATCTCTGGCCAATTTAATGTTGACAAAGATGTCATCTATCTAATGAGAAAAGAATAGTATTTTCAACTGCTGGAAACATATCCATACACAAAAGGGTACAGTTGGATCCCTACTAGTCCTGTATACAAAATTTAACAAAGATAGATAAAGACCAAAACATAAGGTCTGAAACCATGAAAATCTCATAAAGACACATGGCATAAATGATTATGGCTTTGGGTTTGGTGACGGATCTTAGATATGATACCAAAAGCATAAGCAACAAAAGGAAAAATAGATGAATTGGGCTTCTTCATATTAAAAATACATATATTTATAAAAGAATGTTAAAAAGAAAGCAAATAGACAACCTACATAAAGGCACACAACATTTGCAATTTATGTATCTGATAAGTGTATAATATCCAGACTGTATAAAGAAAACTTACAAATCAAGGATAAAAATAAAACTATGAGCAAAGAACTTGAATATATGTTTTTCCAAAGAAGACGTACAAATTGTCAGCAAACACATGAAAAGCTGTTCAACGTCATTAGTCATTTGAAAAATACAAATCAAAACATAATGTGGAATACCCACCAGGATGGGTACAGTCAAAATAACAGAAAATTAAAAGTGTTAGCAATAATGTGGAAAATTGAAACCCTCAAAAATTACTAGTGGGAATGAATGGTTTTGTCCCAGTAGAAAACAATCTGTTTCTCAGAAAGTTAAATATAAATGTTTCATATGGCAGAATAATTCCACATAAGAAAAAGAATCAAAAACAAATTCTCAAAAAAATACATGTATATGCATGTTTATCAAAACATGATTCACAATTGCCAAAAAGTGTGAGTAGCCCAATTTTTTATCAATGGATGAATGGATATTATGTGTTATAATCATAAAGTGTTAGTTGCCAGCTCTTTGTGACCCCATGGACTGTATCCTGCCAGGCTCCTCTGTCCATGGAATTCTCCAGGCAAGGATACTGGAATGGGTAGCCATTATCTTCTCCACAGGATCTTCCCAACCCAGGGACTGAACCCAGGTCTCCTGCATTGTAGGCAGACTCTTTACCATCAGAGCCACTAGGGGAGCCCTGCTTATAACGATAAAATATAATATTATTCAGCTATACAAAATAATGATATACTGATATATATGACAATGTGAATAAACCTAAAAGACATGGTAATTGAAATAAGCCATAGGCAGAAGGTCATATATTATGATTCCATTTGAATGACATATCCACAATAGAGGAAGAATGCAGGTTGTTTACTTGAGGCTGGTGGAGGGAGAAGAGGGCATGGTGAATGACTACTTATTTGGATACAGGTTCTGCTTTGGAGGTCATAGATGTTTTGGAACTAGATAAAGGTAGTGATGGCCTTATATTGTTAATTTACTATACACTACTGAATTGTTCACTTTTTAAGATGGTTAGCTTTTGTTATGTGAATTTCACTTCAATACTGTAAAAATATTCAATTATTTTTCATTATTATTCCATTTATTCAATAATTGTTTCAATTATTCTATATTTTAGATTTATAATTTTAAGATAATTTGTGTGCACATATGATATTTAAAAGATACGTTCATCATTTTATTCCTAAACTTACAGTTGCAATGTTTTCTTGGTTTTGGTGTGTTTTTAAATATCAGTGGATAATTTTATCATAAGCCCAGTGAAAGTATGAGAATGCTGTAGCAGATAAGAAAGGTGATGTAGTGGAGTGACTGGAGATTAGTGACCTGGGGGGAAACAGGGAAGGGAACAAATGCCAGCAGCTAACTGCTCCTGAAATCTGTACTGACTTTAACCTTGGCTGTCAGTGAAGGACCAATTCTGCATAAGCAAATTTTCAGCCTCAGCCTGTTGTCCTTTTGGGTCTGATGATTCTTTGGTTAAGCGGGAGTATTGTTCTCTGCAATGCAGGGAAATTAGCACAAGCTCTGACATCTACCATGTTAGAAGTAGATGGCCCTAGTATCCTTTTTCCTCCGCACTTCTCAAATTTCACTGAAAGGGGGAAAGGCAAAACTGTCTTTCATTGAGAAAAATTGTCAATCTGGAGCAAGATCTTTGGACACTTAAAAGTGGATATTTCTAAATAGCTATGGTGTCTAAATTGTCATTAGCCTATGGCAAAAATATAAGAAAAAGAAATGAGGAAATGATTGGAAGTTTTTGTTGTGATCACTGTTAAGAATCCCCACTTTTAAATTCAAAGAACTGCTCTTTTTTTAATGAAAGGTATTTAAAACCTTTTATTTCATCATGGTAATTGTATTTGACATTTTAATTAGTTTTTGTTTTATTTTAATGTTCTTGACATTATCAAGTCCTCAAAATTTATTTTGAAAATGGTTGGTTTGATAACAAAGAAAACCTAAAACTCAGGACTTATTGCTTTAGACCAGAGTAACTCTACCTTTTTCTCTTTCAGTCAGTTTGGAATGGTATAATTCAGGGATCTGTACATACCTGGAGAAGGCAATGGCAACCCACTCCAGTACTCTTGCCTGGTAAATCCCATGGATGGAGGAGCCTGGTAGGCTGCCATCTCTGGGGTCGCACAGACTCAGACATGACTGAACCGACTTACCAGCAATAGCGGGAATATCTACCTATTGTCATGTACCTAATTCAAATTAGGTAGAAACTTGCAAGAGCCAAGATGAAGCAAAAATAAAGCAAAAAGTTTTTTCAGGGTTTTCCATAAAATGTTCTAGAAAATAGGACTCTTTGGCCAGGCCAATATTTTCTTAACAAATAAGAACTGGTAGCTTACAGTCCTTACATGGGCCCCAGGTATACTTTGTACAATAGCATTAGTGATTTTAAAGCTGTATCTAATTCCCAATACTTTTAAATGTAAGATTTTAGATGAGTATTGCTGGCTCGTTTTTAATAATGGTAGACCCACATTCAGTTCAGTTCAGTTCAGTCACTCAGACCCACATTATGTCATGGAAAAAGCAGCTGGAACTTAGAAACTCCATCCAAATCAGTTATGCATTCACCGTTGGGCTCGTTTTTTCTCCATTTTCTATCATTTCCTAAATTTGTCCTGCTTGACTCACTTGTGTATCCTGAGAACAAATTGTGAAGAATAACAAATCATTATTGTGTTGTTCTTTGTTTTCATACAAACCAGAATGAGATGGTTTGTGCATAAGTTAATAAAAACTATCTCTTTTTCATTCATTTTAAAACTTTTAAAGCTAGTCTTACAAATTCATTGATATGGAAAAGTATTCAATGAAAAAATGAAATCAAACCAATTATTTAGAAGTTTTATAATTTTGTTGGGTTTTGCTTCTTTGTTTTAATGTTGAATTCAGGAAAAAAAGCTTCAATTTTGTGTAATTAAGCTAGGTTTCAAGTACATTTTTTTTCTTCTCTGATATAAAGGCCTTATCTACTTCTACAGGTAACAGTAGATCATCTGGGAAGGAAGTGAGAGCCACTGACAAAGGGAGGGGTTAGTCAGGAGGAGGCTTTCAGGTTTTGCTGTGGAAGAAATGCTAAATAAATTAAAAAAAATAATCTCAGCAGGTAATTCTAAGAAACTGTTCCTCCAATACCAAAATTACTCCCATAGAGAGTCATTTATTTTGAACCTTTCTAAACTTGTCTGAGAAAGCTTGGAAGCCTCTCCTGATTGTTTAAAAATACATGAATGGATGAATATAAGGAATGGCTAATAAAAAGCCATATTACTGAGCTCTGATGAATGAAGAATTAAATTAGCCTCAGAAATGGAATCAAGAGTCATAATAAAAAATCTTTTTTCTCATCTCTTCTTGATGATTTTGTCTACCTTCCATTTCCTTTAACTCAGAAGCAAATAAGAAATGGAATGATAAACTAAAAATGAATTAATTCATTCATTAATAAATTAATTAATTCACATAACTGTGAATAAAATATTTCATACCCAGAGCCATTATGTCTTTTAGATCTATCCTGCTTATGATAGTAGAATTGCTCTTCTTATTTCTTGCTTTCCTTTATGCCTAATGAACTGTTTTGCTGTTTAGTTGCCAAGTCCTTTCCTTCTCTTTTGAGACCCCATGAACTGTAGTCCACCAGGTTCCTCTGTAAGTGAAATTCAAAGGTCAAGAATACTGGAGTGGGTTGCCATTCAATTCTCCAGGGGATCTTCCTAACCCAGAGATCACACTAGTGTCTCCTGTACTGCAGGTGGATTCTTTACTGTTGAGCTTTATTGCATTTGGGACTTCCCCTGTGGCTCAGAAGGTAAAGAAACTGCCTACAATGTGGGAGACCTGGGTTCGATCCCAAAGTGGGCAAGACCCCCTGGAGAAGGGAAGAGCAACTCACTCCAGTATTCCTACCTGGAGAATTCCATAGACAGAAGAGCCCAGTGGGAAACAGGCCATGGGTCACAAAGATCTGGATATAATTGAGCAATTAATACTTCACTTACCCCATTTTAATCCACCCTTTATACATTATGTCTCTTAATACACTGCATATCAATCACTTTCATGAAAAAAGGGGAAAAAAAGACCTTAAAAATAAATAGGCCAATCATATTTTCCCTCCAACCCAACTCAGTGTTTTGTTGTATCATCCAAACATTACTTCTTTTAATTCCATTCTCCCCAAACCCAAATAATTTTCTCTCTCATCTATGGCCTGAAATTCAACAGATCAGTTTCCTACTGCCAATCTTGCCTTTGTATCAGCTGGATCTCATCTCTGAGCCTCAGTTTCCTCATCTGTAATCCCTAAGTTTCATGCCATTACTGATTCTTTTCCAGAATCCCATACTTCAGGTTCAGATGCCTCCCTTATATCCATGATGCTTTGCGTTGGTGGACCAAAGCAGGAACCACTGGTCTATGCAAGTTATATGGTGCATAGTTTATGGTTTTCCTATCTTTTCCTTTGGACCATTCATCCTTTCATTTATCATTTCATCCTTTAAGCATCCAATCTTTAAGCATCCAGGAAATGAGGAGACAAACGAATACAATGTTTGTTAGAAAATCCATTTGATTTTACTGAATGAATTGGCTTTCCAGATGAAAAATAATATAAATCAGATATGTTGTCTACTTTATAGACTAATTGATAAATAAATCTTTTTTTTTTTTTTTTTCCTGTGATTTTGTACTGAAAATGAGTTTGGTTCAGTCCTTCAGTCATGTCTGACTCTTTGTGATCCCATGGACTGCAGCATCCCAGGCCTCTCTGTCTATCACCAACTCTTGGAGTTTACTCAAATTCACATCCATTGAGTCAGTGATGCCATCCAACCATCTCATCCTCTCTCATCCCCTTCTCCTCCCACTCTAAATCTTTCCTAGTATCAGGGTCTTTTCAAATGAGTCAGTTCTTCGCATCAGATGGCCAAAGTATTGAAGTTTCAGCTTCAGCATCAGTCCTTCCAGTGAATATTCAGGACTGATTTCCTTTAGGATGGACTTGTTGGATTACCTTGCAGTCCAAGGGACCCTCAAGAGTTTTCTTTAACACCACAGTTCAAAAGCAATTCTTCAGCACTCAGCTTTCTTTACAGTCCAATTCTCACATCCATTTAGGACTACTGGAAAAACCATAGCTTTGACTAGATGGACCTTTGTTGGCAAAGTAATGTCTCTGCTTTTTAATATGCTGTCTAGGTTGGTCATAACTTTTCTTCCAAGGAGTAAGCATCTTTTAATTTCATGGCTAAGAATTCTTTTAATTTCAAACTAAGAATTACACTAGTTTTATAGAGAATGTTCCACAGTATAAACACAGGAGAAAAAAATATTTCCTCCCATTGTACATGTGATTGGTAAATGTTGAGGGACAGACACAAATGGATCTTTTTGTATTTCTTTAAGGAAAACAGCTGTAGTAAGAACACAGCATGAGATCTACCCTCTTAACAAAGTTTTCAGGGCTACAATAGAATATCACTAACTATAGGTACACGTGGTATGGTAGATCTCTAGAATTTATTCATCTTCTTTAGTTTAATTGAACTAAAATGATTCCCTGCTTCACATAGGTGATGCTTAGAGCTTAGATTTTCACAACAGTATCAGTTTTCCTTTCACAATCCTTTGGATACTTAAACTTATTTTTAGCTGGCAGGTTACTAATATCACAAATCATCTACAGAGAGGGAAAAGAATGGTTGCTGCTATGGGAACAATATCTCTTTGCATTCCTGACTTTTAAACTGGAACCGGCTTAATGTTGCATTAATGCAAAGGAATGTTTGATTTCACAGAACCTAGAGCTCCTTCAGCTGTCATTTAGCAAGATCTAAACATTTTACACAGCATGATTTTAGAAAACTTTTGACCTTTTTATATTTTATCTTATTTTTTAAAAAATATTTGTCCAAATGTCAGGAACCATCAAGGAACTTGTCTTAAAGGAAAAGGTCACCCCAAAGAAGAAAGTTAATCCTTGGTTGAGTGACAGTGTTTCTCTGGTGTCTAATCCAGAGTGTCAAGCACTAATTGTGGAGTGCCTGAATGATAGCTTACTTTTTGTATTGGTCCTAGATGTACAACAATGTTTTAGGAATTTCTGTAGCTATTTCCAATGCAAATCTGGTAAAATGTGACAATTAATCCAAATCCAACTGTCACAGTAAATGTAAGTCAGTATCTTGAAGTGTACAGCTTTTGTGAAAGCCGGTTATATATACTCTAAATAGAGGCAGTATTTATTTGAAAATGATTCATCACTACTCTAAGTTATCATTATGGAAGGAGCTCTATGAACTAATTGCCATGTAGGAATATCGTTTTTGTTTACAACCAAGTATCCTTGATTGAATATCAGTGCTACTTTCAATTTTAAAATAGAATCAGTATGTAACAGCTCTGATTTATTCCAATAAAATAGAATCACATTCAAGACTTTTCTTAAAAGCAAGCTGATCCTAAAAGTAAACGAAGCCACACCAAGTGAATATTACAAAATTATTATAGGTGCTATAAAATGCTATAGTTGTGTTGGAACTTCCCATCTATTGTTGAAAAGCAGTTTTGTGTTGCAGACACTGAGACCAAATGAAGCTGCAGTTAATCACATTGCCCAGGAACTACAGCTCATTAGTGACAAACTTGAGGCTAGAATCTTGTCTCAGTTATTCTTCTCCAGGGCAGTCAGTGCCCATGAAATTTGTGCTGGCTAGAATAAACCAGACTTGGGACTTTGTAATTTGTATAAATTTTAATGATTGACTGGCTTCAGGTAATGTCACTGTCAAACCAAATTTTTATTCCAGGCATTATGATCATACAAGAATAATACAACCTAAGAAATTGAGACCCTAAGATAAGAAAGTTTATGATCTAGTTCTTAATTTTGAGACTTAAATAGTCTATAATTTGAAATATCAAAATATGTACTATTGTACTCTATCCACTAGGCTAGATTTGTTCCCCCCCCCTTTTTTTTTTTTGGCCACGCCATGTAACATGTGGGATCTAGTTCCCTGACCAGGGATTGAATCTGTCCTCTCTGCATTGAAAACTGGAGTCTTAACCACTGGACCACCAGGAAAGATCCAGGATCCTAGATTTAATAGTATCTAAAATAGATGTCCTTTATCGAGCCCATTTTTGCATGAAATGTTCCCTTGGTATCTCTAATTTTCTTGAAGAGATCTCTAGTCTTTCCCATTCTGTTTTCCTCTATTTTGCATTGGTCGCTGTGGAAGGCTTTCTTATCTCTCCTTGCTATTCTTTGGAACTCTGCATTCAGTTGCTTATATCTTTCCTTTTCTCCTTTGCTTTTCACTTCTCTTCTTTTCACAGTTATTTGTAAGGCCTCCTCAGACAGCCATTTTGCTTTTTTGCATTTCTTTTCCATGGGAATGGTCTTGATCCCTGTCTCCTGTACAGTGTCACAAACCTCTGTCCATAGTTCATCAGGCACTCTATCTATCAGATCTAGTCCCTTAAATCTATTTCTCACTTCCACTGTATAATCATAAGGGATTTGATTTAGGTCATACCTGAATGGTCTAGTGGTTTTCCCCACTTTCTTCAATTTAAGTCTGAATTTGGCAATAAGGAGTTCATGATCTGAGCCACAGTCAGCTCCTGGTCTTGTTTTTGCTGACTGTATAGAGCTTCTACTTTGCCAGTAAAGGTCCATCTAGTCAAGGCTATGGTTTTTCCAGTGGTCATGTATGGATGTGAGAGTTGGACTGTGAAGAAAGCTGAGTGGATACATTCCCAAGTTTTATCTCTAGTTTATTTATCCACAAGTACATATCAGTCATTAAGCTGAGTTGATAGACAGAAACTTTTTAAATTGGAAACACAGTTGCAAAGTAGAAAGAGTCTAAGTTATATATGATTTATTTGTCACTGAAAATCTTAAAAACAAATGAATACTTTATTATTGATTATTTATTTCAAAAAGTATGAAATATTTTATTATTCATGTCACCAGGACTACAATGAGCTTTAAACATTACTAAAATCAAATATATATACTATTTTATGGGTGTATAGCTGTCTCTCATTGACATGTGATATCAATAAGGAGAATCCCTTAATATCTTATCTGCAATAGACTCTACCATCAGATGTATGACATAAAATCTGAAAGATTAAAAAATGACCTGAAACAACCATGAGAATGTATGGAAGACTCTGCTCATGTGTAGAAATTCAGAAAATGATAGACAAAAGCAAGGAGAAATAATGGTGAAATGTTAACAGACAATATAGCACTTTTTTTTTTTTTTTTTTTTTTTTGCTGTAGAGAAAAATGCAGCTCAAAGCAAGCATCCATATTCTTTATGACCTTTGCCCCTCTATTTTGGGAGTGTTTCTGTTACATAAATGGAATTCAGTCTTATACTGTTGGAAGTTGGAGGTTGATTTCTTCAAGGGAGATCTCCATCTTGGCCTCATTACTTTCTAATTTTGGCCTGGGGCATGAGCAAAGACAGGTAGTTGCATATTGCCTGATATTATTGGCAGGTATTATCAGCAGGGAGACTCCTTTAATATCTTATCTGTAGTAGACTCTACAGTCAAATGTATGACATAAAATCTGAAAGATTAAAAAAAAATGATCTGCAACAGCCACTAGAAGGTATGGAAGACTCTGCTCATGTGTAGGAATTAAGAAAATGCTAGATATCTTACCTGCTTGAAGCATCAAATTGAGTGAAAACAGAAAATGTTACAAATTCCCTCCATCCAGGCAGACACACCTGCCCTGCACACACATGCCTGTTCTCAGTGGCATGGAATCAATTTTTTTCTTGTGGAGACAATTGTCCAGAATTAAATGATTGAATAATGTTTAACTTCTAAAATATTCTACCTCAGAGATTTACATACTGTGAATTAATTTTCTAAAATGCAGAAAAGTCTGTGCAGCTGGATACATGGAATCTTCTTTGGAAATGCATCTTTCAGTTGGACCTGGGAGTGGTTTTATGCTGATTTCATAGCAACAACACTTACTTTGTAGCAGTTGTCCTCTGATCAGTAACATTAGCATCACATGAAAATATGCTAGAAATACAAATTCTCTGGTCCTTTTCCACAGCTAGTGAATTAAGCCTCTGGAAAGGGCCCAAATGTTTGTATTTTTAAAAGCTCTCAAGTAATTCTAAGCCAACTTGACAACTACAGACTTGTATTTTGAAAAATTAACTTCAAGATCTGCATTTGATCCAGGAAAACTTAATGAGAGTTTTGTGGAGGTGACTGTGCTTAAGGTGTTATAAAGAATCATTACTGAAGACCCAAAATTTAGTATAATCAGAACAAAGACTCCACTAATCTCTATTTTTCCTTTTTGTTTCTCTTTTCTTTATTGATTCTCTCTCAAATTACAGATGCTAACACTTAAGTTGAGGTGACTTTTGTGATTAATATTCTCCAACAAGCTGCCTTTGATGTACTTCTCAACCTGCATTTCCAGGTATAAAGATAAAATTTTAATTTAATTTATTTTATTTTATTTCTAACATGTACTTTCAAACTCATCTTTGAGGTATTTCCTCCCATCCCAACATGGCTGCAAAATGTAAAACTTACCTTCACACCCTACTTTTTCTCAGTGTTTATTCTTATTTCTTCACTAAACCTGAAAGTCAGTAAGCAGGGAATTATTTAATAGATTCATATATAACATATGGACAGAATAAAGGAACAAAGTAGGTAAGTAAATAGTTAATCCCAATAGGGTTGTAAGCAAAGAAAAACATATAGGAGGCCTCTGTAAGTTAATGATCACTAAATAAAGCAGGTTTCTTTAACCACAAAACCAAGCAGGCTTATAACATGATAATTAGTCACTCAGTTGTGTCTGACTCTTTGAGACCCCATGGACTGTAGCCTGCCAGACTCTTCTTTCCATGGAATTCTCCAGGCAAAAATACTGGAATGGGTAGTCATTCTCTTCCCTAGGGGATTTTCCTGACCCAGGATCAAACCTGGGTCCCCTGCATTGCAGGAAAATTCTTTACTGTCTGATTCACCAGGGACACCCAAGCAGGTTTGCTTAGCTATGAAACATGCAGTAGAAGCATGAGACAAGCCCCAAAATACTAAAACAGTCATGGCATGAGATTCACATTCTGCCCAGTGAGCTCAGTAAATTAATACTTCCTAGGACACACTTCTCTGCATGCACTAAAGACAAAAATTTAAGGAAAAGGTGACCTGAGATGATTTATGATTTTTTGGTATATATTGCTGTCTTTTTTGCTCATGTGCATGTGCCATGACAAACCCAGCTTTATGGTGTAGAGACAAAAAAACTCCACTCCCCAGGTGGAGGAAGAACTGAGGAGGGAAGCCTGATGTCTACTCAAGAATGAGGAAGAAAGTGGTCTTTTTCTCTCTTCCTACTTTTCCTTTGATTGCAAAACTGTAGCCCAGTACTCTTGCCTGGAAAATCCCATGGATGGAGGAGCCTGGTAGGCTGCAGTCCATGGGGTCGCTAAGAGTTGGACACGACTGAGCGACTTCACTTTCACTTTTCACTTTCATGCATTGGAGAAGGAAATGGCATCCCACTCCAGTATTCTTGCCTGGAGAATCCCAGGGACGGGGGAGCCTGCTGGGCTGCCGTCTATGGGTCGCAGAGAGTCGGACACGACTGAAGCGACTTAGCAGCAGCAGCAGCAGCAGCAGCCCATTAGGTTCTCTAGGCATGGCACCCTCTCATCCATCTGCTTCTAAGCTACACAAGTGTCCTATTCTAATAAATCTCTTTATATATCGTTTTGCCTCTAGTTGAATTTTTTTCTGCACTTAGACATGAAGAATCAGAGATCCCTGAAGCTCCCCAAATCACCACCTAGTGGTTTCATAACTTCTGGTGGTTGGTGGAGGAGTTACAAAATTAGAAATGTGAACAGGATATAAAAGCTAACATCCATTCTTTTCAACCTGAGTTTCCATGTACTCTTTTAACCATGGTGCTCAAAAAATAAGGAAAGTATTTTTAATTTTTCTGTTCCCTTTCTCTCTCATATTCTTTTTCTTTCTTTCTCTCTGTCTACCCCTAAGACACACAGCTATGTACCATGCAGAAGATTATGTGCAATCATTCTGTGCTATCACTGGTAATCTGGTTAAAAAAAATGAGAAGTGCTGCAGTGAACACTCAGAAAACTAAAGGCAAATTAAGGCTACTTGCTTGTTTGTTGTTAGCCTTCTATTTCCAAATGGATTGTAAGTTTATTAAAAGCAGTGTTCACCTCTTCTGTACTATTGCTTTTGTTACTTATACAATTTATTATCATGCATGTCAGTTCTAGCACAGTGCTACCACCTAAGAACAGTTCATAAATACATGTTTCTGGTCTTTTTAATTTTTTTTTGAAGGATAGTTGTTTTACAGAATTTTGTGGTTTTCTGTCATACATCAGCAAGAATCAGCCATAGGTACACCCATGTCTCTTCCCTCCCAGACCTCCCTCCCATCTCCCTCCCCACTCCACCCTTCAGCCTGCCACAGAGCCCCTGTTTGAGTTCCCTGACTCATACAGCAAATTACCAATGACTATCTGTTTTACACATGATATTGTAAATTTCTACGTTACTCTCTCCATGCATTTGCCCATCTCCCTTTTCTCTTTCCATCTTGTCCATAGGTCTATTCTCTATGTCTGTTTCTCCATTGCTGCCCTGAAAATATATTCATCAGTGCTCTCTCTCAGATTCCCTATATATGTGTCAGTATAGAGTTGGACATGACTGAGCGACTGAACTGATGATACTTATATTTCTCTTTCTGACTTATTTCATTCTGTATAATGGGCTCTAGTTTCATCCACCTCATTAGAACAGGTTCAAATGCATTTATTTTTATGGCTGAGTAGTATTTCATTCCGGAGAAGACAATGGCACCCCACTCCAGTACTCTTGCCTGGAAAATCCCATGGATGGAGGAGCCTGGAAGGCTGCAGTCCTTGGGGTTGCTAAGAGTCGGGCACGACAGAGCGACTTCACTTTCACTTTTCTCTTTCATGCATTGGAGAAAGAAATGTCAACCCACTCCAGTGTTCTTGTCTGGAGAATCCCAGGGACGGGGGAGCCTGGTGGGCTGCCGTCTCTGGGGTCGCTCAGAGTTGGATTCGACTGAAGCGACTTAGCAGCAGCAGTATTTCATTCAGAGAAGGCAATGGCACCCCACTCCAGTACTCTTGCCTGGACAATCCCATGGTTGGAGGAGCCTGGTGGGCTGCAGTCCATGGGGTCGCTAAGAGTCGGACACAACTGAAGTGACTTAGCAGCAGCAGCAGCAGCGTTTCATTGTATATATATATCACAGCTTCGTTATATATTCATCTGTTGATGGACATCTAGGTTGCTTCCATGTTCTAGCTATTGTAAATAGTGCTGCAGTGAACACTGGGGTACATGTGCCTTTTTTAGTTTTGATTTCCTCAAGGCATATGCCTAAGAGTGGGATTGCTGGGTCATATGATGATTTTATTCCTAGATTTTTAAGGAGTCTCCATACTATCTTCCATAGTGGATGTATCAGTTTACATTCCCACCAGCAATGCAAGAGTATTCCCTTTTCTCCACACCCTCTCCAACATTTATTGTTTGTACACCTCTGATGATGGCCATTCTGATTGGTGTGAGGTGGTATCTCATTGTAGTTTTGATTTGCATTTCTCTGATAATGAGTGATGTTGAGCATCTTTTCATATGCTTGTTAGCCATCTGTATGTCTTCTCTGGAGAAATGTCTCTTCAGGTCCCTTTCCCACTTTTTGGTTGGGTTGTTTTCTTTTCTGGTGTTAAGTTGTATAAGCTGCTTGTATATTTAGGAAATTAATTCTTTATCAGTTGTTTCCCTTGCTATACTTTTCTCCCATTCTGAGGGTTGTCTTTTCCTGTTGTTTGTAGTTTCCTTTGCTGTGCAAAAGCTTTTAAGTTTAATTAGGTCCCACTTGTTTATTTTTGTTTTTATTTCCACAACTCTAGGAGATGGATCATAGAAGATCTTGTTTTGATTTACATCATTGAATGTTCTATGTTCTCTTCTAAGAGTTTAATAGTTTCTGGTCTTACATTTAGTCTTTAATCCATTTTGAGTTTATCTTTCTGTATGGCATTAGGTAGTGATCTGGTTTCATTAGTTTGTACATAACTGTCCAGTTTTCCCAGCACCACTTATTGAAGAGGCTCTATTTGCCCCATTGTGTATTTTTGCCTCCTTTGTCAAAAATAAGGTAACCATAGGTGCATGGGTTTATCTCTGGGTCTCTTATCTTGTTCCATTGGTCTATATGTCTGTTTTTGGGCCAGTACCATACTGTTTTGATGACTGTAGCTTTGTAGTGTAGTCTGAAGTCAGGAAGGTTGATTCCTCCAGCTCCATTCTTTTTTCTCAAGACTGCTTTGGCTACTCAGGGCCTTTTGTGTTTTCATATAAATTGTGAAATTTGTTGTTCTAGTTCTGTGAAAAAATCCATTGGTAATTTGATAGGGATCACATTGAATCTGTAGATTGCATTTGGTAGTATAGTCGTATTCACAGTATTGATTCTTCTGACCCAGGAACATGGAATATCTCTCCATCTGTTTATGTCGTCTTTTATTTCTTTCATCAGTGTCTTATATTTTTCCATATACAGGCCTTTTGTTTCCTTAGGTAGGTTTATTCCTAAATATTTTATTTATTTATTTATTTTGCAGTGGTGAATGATATTGACTCCTTAATTTCTCTTTCTGATTTTTCATAGTTAGTGTATAGGAGTGCTAGTGATTTCTGTGCATTGACCTTATATCCTGCAACTTTGCTGAATTAGCTGATTAGCACTAGTAATTTTCTGATAGTTTCTTTTGGGTTTTCTATGTACGGTATCATGTCATCTGCAAACAGTGAGAGCTTTACTTCTTCTTTTCTGATATGGATTCTTTTTATTTCATTTTCTTCTCTGATTGCTGTAGCTAGGACTTCCGAAACTATGTTGAATAATAGTGGTGAGAGTGGACACTCTTTTCTTGTTACTGTCCTTAGAGGGAAATCTTTTAGCTTTTCACCATTGAGAATAAAATTTACTGTGGGCTTTTCATATATGGCCTTTACTATGTTGATATAGGTTCCCTCTATGCCCAATTTTTGAAGCGTTTTTATCATAAATGGATGTTGGATTTTGTTGAAGGCTTTTTCTGCATCTATTGAGATGATCATATGATTTCTATCTTTCAATTTGTTGATAAGGTATATCACGTTGATTGTTTTGCATATATTGAAGATGCCTGCATCTTCCCTTGCATCCCTGAAATAAACCTGACTTGATTATGGTGTTTGAGCTTTTTAATGTGTTGTTGGATTCTGTTTGCTAGAATTTTGTTGAGGATTTTTGCTTCTATGTTCATCACTGAGATTGGCCTGTCGTTTTCTTTTTTCATGCTGTATTTTGCTGGTTTTGGTATCAGGGTGATGGTGGCCTTGTAGAATGAGTTTGGAAGTATACCTTCCTCTGCAATTTTTTGGAAGAGTTTCAGAAAAGTAGGCATTAGCTCTCCTCTAAATGTTTTATAGAATTCCCCTTTGAATCCCTCTGGCCCTGGACTTTTGTTTTTGGGGAGACTTTTGACCATGGATTCAATTTCAGTGTTTGTAATTGGGTCATTCATAATTTCTATTTCTTCCTGGTTCAGTCCTGGGAGGCTGATCTTTTCTAAGTATCTGTCCATTTCTTCTAGGTTGCCCTTTTTATTAGCATATAGTTGCTCATAATATTCTTTTATGATCCTTTGAATTTCTGTGTTGTCTGCTGTAAGCTCTCTGTTTTCATTTCTAATTTTATTGATCTGATTGTTCTCCCTTTTTTTGATGAGTCTGGCTAGTGGTTTGTCAATTTTGTTTATCTTCTCAAAGAACCAGGTTTTAGCTTTGCTAATCTTTGCTATTGTTCCCTTCATTTCTTTTTCAATTGTTTCTGCTCTGATTTCTATGATCTTCCTTCTACTGACTTTGGGGTTTTTTATTCCTTTTTTTCCAGCTGCTTTACATGTAGAGTTAGGCTATCTATTTGATGCTTTTCTTGCTTCTTGAGGTATGACTGTATCACTATAAATCTCCCTCTTAGAACTGCTTTTGCTGAGCCCCATAGTTTTTGAGTTGTCATGTTTTCATTGCCATTTGTTTCTAGAAATCTTTTTATTTCTTTTCTTATTTCTTCAATAACCTCTTTGTTATTAGTAATGTATTGTTTAATCTCCATGAGCTTGTGTTTTCTGTTCTTTTTTTTTTTTCCCCTGTAGTTGATATCTAGTCTCATAGCATTGAGGTCAGAGAAGATACTTGATACAATTTCAATTTTCTTAACTTTACTGAGGCTTATTTTGTGGCCCAAGTTATGATCTATCTATCCTTGAGAATGTTCCATGTGCACTTGAGAAGAAAGTGTATTCTTCTCCATTTGAAATGAAAGTGCTGAAGATATCAATTAGGTCCATTTGGTCTGATGTTTCATTTAAGGTTTGTTTCCTTATTAATTCTGTTTTGATGATATGTCCATTGGCTACCCACTCCAGTACTCTTGGGCTTCCCTTGTGGTTCAGCTGGTAAAGAATCTGCCTACAATGTAAGACACCTGGGTTTGCTCCCTGGGTTGGGAAGATCTCCTGGAGAAGGGAAAGGCTACCTGCTCCAGTATTTTGGCCTGGAAAATTCCATGGACTGAATAGCCGATGAGGTCGCAAAGAGTCGGACATGACTGAGTGACTCACTTCACTTCACTTCACCATTGGTGAAAGCGGGTTTTTAAAGTTCCCTACTATTTTTGTGTTGCTGTCAATTTCTCCTCTTATGCCTGTTAATGTTTGCCTTATGTATTGAGGTGCTCCTATATTGGGTACATGCTGCTGCTGCTGCTGCTAAGTCGCTTCAGTTGTGTCTGACTCTGTGTGACCCCATAGACGGCAGCCCACCAGGCTCCCCCGTCCCTGGGATTCTCCAGGCAAGAACACTGGAGTGGGTTGCCATTTCCGTCTCCAATGCATGCAAGTGAAAAGTGAATGTGACGTTGCTCAGTCGTGTCCGATTCTTAGCGACCCCATGGACTGCAGCCCACCAGGCTCCTCCATCCATGGGATTTTCCAGGCAAGAGTACTGGAGTGGGGTGATATTGGGTACATAGACATTTGCAATTATTATGTCTTCTTCTTGGATTGATCCCTTGATCATTATATAGTGTCCTTCTTTGTGTCTTATGATATTCTTTATTTTAAAGTCTATTTTGTCTGAAATAAGTATTGCCACTCAGGCTTTATTTTGGTTTCCATTCACATGGAATATCTTTTTCCATCCTTTTACTTTCAGTCTGTATGTGTCTAGGTCTGAGATGGGCCTCCTGTAGGCAGCATATATATGTTTTTTTTTTTTTTGTATCCATTCAGTTAGTCTGTATCTTTTGGTTGGTGCATTTAATCCACTTACATTTAAGGTGATTATTGATACTTATATTTCCATTGGCATTTTCTTGTTTGTTTTGGGTTTGTTTTTGTATTTCCTTTCTCGTGTGTTTACTGGCTATGTAAGTCTTTAATATTTGTTGCAAGGCTGGTTTGGTGGTGCGGAATTCTCTTAACTTCTGCTTGTCTGTAAAGGTGAAAGTTTGTTGCTGAACCACAAAAAGACACTGGGATTCTTGGCCTCTGGAGGAAGAATTCAATCCGGGGCCAGAGAAGAGGCTTGATCGCTCAGAGCTTTAGTGTAATAAAATTTTATTAAAGTATAAAGGAGATAGAGAAATCTTCTGACATAGGCATCAAAAGGGGGCAGAAATAGTACCCCCTTGCTAGTGTTAGCAGTGGAGTTATATACTCTCCAATGAATCAAAAGAATTTCTGGAGGTTGTAAAGACTTCACCAGACTTTTTCCCATAATTTATATTTTAAGATAACAGGATTAGTCAGAAGGTTTAATCCAGAGACTGTCCTCAGGCAGGATACATTATTGTTATATAATCCTGAGGAATGTAGAGGAAAAAACTTTTGTTCTTTCTTCCTTCTTGAGAATTCCAGACCCCTCTCTCCTTGGAGACCCCTAAACTTC
The DNA here is from genome assembly GCF_002263795.3 of Bos taurus. Lineage (NCBI taxonomy): Eukaryota > Metazoa > Chordata > Mammalia > Artiodactyla > Bovidae > Bos > Bos taurus. Next base: position 53,961,281 of record NC_037338.1, on the reverse strand, counting down.
TTATCAACTTGCCTAGGAAATGACTCTCTCAAAGGTTTTGATTTCTCCATCAATTTTTAATGAGATCTTTGCCAGCTATAGCAGTTGTGGCTGTAGGTTTTTCTCTTTCAATACTTTAAATATATCCTGCCATTCCCTTCTGGCCTGTAGAGTTTCTGCTGAAACATCTGCTGTTAGTGGTGTGGGTTTTCCCTTGTGGGTTACTTGTTGCTTTTCCCTTGCTTCTTTTAATATTATTTCTTTTTGCTTAATCTCTGTTACCTTGACTAATACGTGTCTCGATGTGTTTCTCCTTGGGTTTAACCCGTATGGGACTCTCTGTGCTTCTTGGACTTGATCGACTATCTCCTTTCCCATGTTGGGGAAGTTTTCAACAATAATTTATTCAAAAATTTTCTCAGTGTCTTTCCTTTATTCTTCTTCCTCTGGGACCCCTATAACTCAAATGTTGGTGTTTTTAATATTGTCCCAAAGGTCTTTGAGGCTTTCCCAAAGGTCTTTGAGGCTTTCCTCAATTCTTTTCATTCCTTTCCTTTTATTCTGCTCTTCAGCAGTTATTTCCACCATTCTGTCCTCTAGCTCACTTATCCATTCCTCTGCCTCAGTTATTTTGCTGCTGGTTCCTTCTAGTGTATTTTTTATTTCAGTAATTGTGTTATTCATCTCTGTTTGCTTATTCTTTATTTCTTCTATGTCTTGCTGATTGTATTAACTGTGTTAAAAGCTTCTTGCATTTTCTCCATTCTATTTTCAAGTCTTTGGAGCATCTTTGCTATCCTTATTCTGAATTCACTTTCAGGGAGATTACTTATTTTCTCTTTGTTTATTTGATCTTGTGAGTTTCTACCTTGATCTTTCATTTGTAATGTATTTCTCTGTCTTTTCATTTTTTTTTTCCTCCTAACTTGCTCCACTTGAGGTCTCCTTTCCCCAGGCTTTAGGGTTGCATTACTTCTTCCTTTTGATTTTTGCCCTTGGAGGGAAATGTTGGTTTGGTGGTTTGTGTTGATTTCTTGTTGAGGGTGACTTGTGCCTGTGTTCCCATTTCAGGGAGCTTAGCCTACCCCCCTGGAGGCCTGGAATCTTCTCCTATCACCTAGAGGTTGCTTTGTAGGAACTGGTCCATATTTTGATGCATTTTTAATGTATTTGGGGGGAGGCTGGCAATCTCCCCGTCTTACTCTTCTTCTTCTGTCTTCCCCATGTTTGCTGTCTTCTTCTGTCTTCCCCATGTTTCTGAATACCTTTGTGCCAGAAAGGCTTCCATCATTTGTTTATGGCCATCTGAGCTTCTGGTGGAGCTAGTTCTCTACAGTATAACTCCATCTCTAGTTGAGATATTGTGTTTGGAATAGGTTATTATTATTTTCTTTTTACCATCAGAGGGAACTGTTGACTGAAAAAAAAAAATAACCTAAATGAGAATGAAGCATGATTTCATGGACAGAACTGAATCTGAGGTACAGCATCTTAGATAGATCTAAGAGACAGACTGCTCAGAGAGGTAGAGGAGAAACTTTTGCTACAAAGGCCCAGTGGTTGGAACTTCAAAAGATTACTATTAATTAAAGAAGGTCAGATATCTCAAGTTAAAGATGTTAGTGCTTTTTTATGTATGGGAAAATGCAAGAATCTGGGCTCATTGAAATTACTACTTTTATGTGATTTCAGTTATGTGGGGCCAGTATCCTGTGTTTTCTCATCTTGAGCTCCTGAGGGTGCACTGCTGGGAAGTGGTTGCAGTAGTTGACTGCTTGTTAGTACACATTATATTTCGATCCTAAGTTTCCCTGAGGCTTACTGTAGGGGGCAGCTATCATGTGATGGTTTGATGGCTGAAATATTCTTTATTTATTGATATCAGTTCAGTTCAGTTAGTCAGTCATTCATGTCCTACTCTTTGTGAGCCCATGGATAGCAATATGCCAGGGCTGCCTGTCCATCACCAACTCCGGGAGTTTACTCAGACTCATGTCCACTGAGTCAGTGATGTCATCCAACCATCTCATCCTCTATTATCCCCTTCTCCTCCAACCTTCAATCTTTCAGAGCATCAGGGTCTTTTCAAATGAGTCAGTTCTTCACATCAGGTGGCCAAAGATTTGCAGTTTCAGCTTCAACATCAGTCCATCCAATGGACACTCAGACTGATCTCCTTTAGGATGGACTGGTTGGACCTCCTTGCTGTCCAGGGGACTCTCAAGAGTCTTCTCCAACACCACAGTTCAAAAGCATCAATTCCTTGGCACTCAGCTTTCTTTATAGTCCAACTTTCACATTCATACATGATTACTGCAAACACCATAGCTTTGACTACACAGACCTTTATTTGTAAAGTAATGTTTATGCTTTTTAATATGCTGTCTAGGCTGGTCATAACTTTTCTTCCAAGGAGCAAGTGTCTTTTAATTTCATGGCTTCAGTCACGATCTACAGTGATTTTGGAGCCCCAGAAATTAAGTCTGTCATTGTTTCCACTGTTTCCCCATCTGTTTGTCATGAAGTGATGGGACCGGATGCCATGGTCTTTGTTTTCTGAATGTTGAGCTTTAGGCCAACTTCTTCACTCTCCTCTTTCAATTTCATCAAAAGGCTCTTTAGTTCTTCACTTTCTGTCATAAGGGTGGTGTCATCTGCATATTGGAGGTTATTGATATTTCTCCTGGCAATCTTGATTCCAGCTTGTGCTTCATCCAGCCCAGTGTTTCTCATGATGTACTCTCTATATATGTTAAATAAGCATGGTGACATTATACAGCCTTGACATACTCCTTTCCAGATTTGGAACCAGTCTGTTTTTCCATGTCCAGTTCTAACTGTTCCTTCTTGACCTGCATATAGATTTCTCAGGAGGCAGATCAGGTGGTCTGGTATTCCCATCTCTATAAGAATTTTCCACAGTTTGTTGTGATCCACACAGTCAAAGGTTTTGGCATAGTCAGTAAAGCAGAAATATATGTTTCTCTGGAACTTTCTTGTTTTCAATGATCCAACAGATGTTGGCAATTTGATGTCTGCTTCCTCTGCCTTTTCTAAATCCAACTTGAATATCTGGAATTTCATCGTTCATGTACTGTTGAAGCCTGGCTTGGAGAATTTTGAGCATAACTTTACTAGTATGTTGCTGCTGCTGCTGCTAAGTTGCTTCAGTCGTGTCCGACTCTCTGCGACCCCATAGACAGCAGCCCACCAGGCTCTGCCATCCCTGGGATTCTCCAGGCAAGAACACTGGAGTGGGTTGTCATTTCCTTCTCCACACTAGCATGTTGCTGCTGCTGCTAAGTCGCTTCAGTCATGTCTGACTCTGTGCGATCCCAGAGACGGCAGCCCACCAGGCTCCCCCATCCCTGGGATTCTCCAGGCAAGAACACTGGAGTGGGTGGCCATTTCCTTCTCCAATGCATGAAAATGAAAGTGAAGTCGCTCAGTCGTGTCTGACTCCTAGCGACCCCATGGACTGGAGCCTACCAGGCTCCTCCATCCATGGGATTTTCCAGGCAAGAGTACTGGAGTGGGGTGCCGTTAGATGGATGCAATTGTGTGGTAGTTTGAGCATTCTTTGGCATTGCCTTTCTTTGGGATTGGAATGAAAACTGACCTTTTCCAGTCCTGTGGCCACTGCTGAGTTTTCCAAATTTGCTGGCATATTGAGTGCAGCACTTTCACAGCATCATCTTTTAAGATTGGAAATAGCTCAACTGAGATTCCATCACCTCCACTAGCTTTGTTCATAATGATGCTTTCTAAGGCCCACTTGACTTCACTTTCCATTTACTGATATGGCAGGCAACATTTTTCACTGACAAAATAAACACACATTTCACCCTTACACATGTAACAAACTGAGCCAGAAATAATCATGAAAATAACTATTGTTGTGTGTTGTGTGTGGTGGGGGTTAAATATTAACAGACATAAATATCAATTAAATTTTAGAGTCCCAAAAGAGGAGCTTTCATGCCTTAAGATGATAGCAGATCCCAATGGGAAAAGTCTTTTTTTTTTCTTCCTAGCAAGAACTCTGCCAAAGAGAGGCTCTCAAGACTCAGTCAGTGGAAAGCCACAGGCTCTGTTTACTATGGAATTCCCATCTCCTTATGCCCTAGAAAATAGTTCTCCTCTTCCTACTGGGGCCTTGCAAGTGGCTCAATGCAATGGTTGCAGACCACAAATGCAATTCTTTGCTGATCCTGAATAATTCCATTTTTACTGGAGAAATAATTGACATTCTATTTGTTTTAGAGCAACAATATGTATAAAATATTGATATAACTGTTAATTTTATGCTTCTCAACACAGTTCTGAGAATTTGTTTGATGAGTCCTTTCATTTATAAAAGTATTCAACAGCATTCATTCGTTCATTTTACTCCTTTAATAAACCAGTTTTGATACTATTTTTAAATATTCAGTAGCATACATAGAACGCTGCCAGAAGTTTACTACAATAATTCTCTGTGCTTATAATCAATCATTTATTCAACCTGGCTGATTTGTACTGCACAATAATGTGGGAACACCATCCTATTATTTTTCTGAATAGCATATATCTTAAATGGGCATGTGTATATATATGTTGAGTGTGTATGTGTTTAGATGTGTTATATGTTTTATATATACAGAGAAGCATCTTACATAAAACTGAGGGCATAAAATCAAAATTAAACAATGGGAAAATAAAAAGCGATATAATATGCTGTGAACCTTAGACTAATTCAAAGTTTTGGTGGCTACACAATTCCACATATATGTTTATTTAGTGCTGTATCATAGAACTTGACTATAATACAACGCCTATGTATATCTTAGCACTATTCATATATTCCTGCGGTACAGAAATCTCCTTGTTTTTCTGTGCCTTCTATAACTAGCTCATCACCTGCCACATAATACACACTCCAGAAATAATTGTTGAAGGCTTAGTTTCATGTCTGTCAAGGAACATTTCCTTGGGCCCTTTAATCAATGTTGTTTAGTTTATCTAAATCATCAAAAAAACATTTTTAATGCCTTCAATATTCTATACATAGGTGGTTACAGATGAATTTTCAAGGACCTAATAAGATCATTACATATACACTAAATTAAAATATGTGAATAAAGTAAATAATTTGAGATTCTGCAGTGTTTAAAAATAATTAGGATGATAAAGGGAAAATAAGATGTTAGGAAAGAACTCAATAAATGTAAAACATTAAACAATTATAGTATATTGCCATTTCAAACATAGGGAGATTACTTGACCATTGTTTGAAAATTATGTCCATTTGTGCAACAATAAGGTTGTAAATTCCTGTCATAAACTATAATATGTAATCATATATTGAAAATGAACTTACCACTGGACCAAAACCACTAAGAAGTAGGAGATAGAAATGTGGGAAATTTCAGTGTTTAGAGAGGAGGCCAGAGGTTTTAAGAAAAGATTAAAAGGGCAATGAAAGATGCAAAGATGTGAGAAAAAAAAAAAGTGGGGGAGGAGGAATGACTGATTTTTTCAGAAAGAAGACAAAAGGTAAAAAAGAATTTCACTGGCAAATTTCTGTGTCAGCAGTGCACTGTGAGAAACAGTTTGAGTATAGACAATGGGGATAAAGCTAGATTTCAAACACTCTAGAAACTACCATCAAGTGGGTTCAAGCAGAGGCAGTGGATTAAGGGATATCATAGAGAAAGTTCTCTTTCAGAAAAAGGAAGCCTTGAATGCATGTTAGATGTGATGAGAAATATAAGAAGTGAGGGGAAAATTGAATATCAGTTATAAAGAATAATTGATGTGGCAAGTTTTCAGGTTATTAAGAAATAGGTAAGATGTAAGAAATGTTCAGGTAATGGATTTTTCAAAAAGAAGCACAGATGATTATTCTGAGACAAAGGAAAATAAGTCAATATGATAAACATTCTGAAAAACACTGAGATAGAAAGAAGGTAAAGTGGTTTTTAAGGAGGAGGTTACAAGCATTGTCTAAATAGGAAACTATTAAAGAGGTTTCCTTTTTATTTTATTTTTTTTAAGTTCTGAAGAGGAAGCTTGGAGTATTGGTAAGAGCTGTAGACTTGGAATCCACAAGTTCTCTTGTGGTTTCTGGGTCTATCATTTGGAAAGAGATCGCATACACATTAATTTCTTTTAATGTCTCCCCTATTTTAAAAAAGATGTTATAATGAACACAGAGAAATGGTGCCCAGATTCTCCTTCAAAGAAAGACTTGTTACCCTGGTTGATGGTAGTGTTAAGTACAGGCAGCCTTCAGCCATCAGTCTCTTCAAGGATTGCCTCAGGTGCCACCTCCCCTAAGGCCAGAATCTTCTGCGGACAGCTAATATGAGCAACTGATGCAAACAGTGATATAAAGGTTTGGCCATTTCAGGCCATATAAGACAATTCTCAAGGGATAGCATAGCCTCAGTCCTGTCTTGGGGCTGGTCTCAGTGGTTGTTTGAGTCTGCTATGCAACCAGGCTTCTCTTTTGTCATGCTGAGATGTATTCATGTTTATCCTATTAACTCCTCTCTATTAATAAACTCTGCCTCAGAGTTGCATTTGAAAAAATCTAACTTATCACTGATGTTGCTGTGAAGACTAAAGGAGGAAGTGAATGTAAAAATATGTCAAACTGGGTAGGTGCTCCTAGATACTATAAGATAGCATTTTACATACAGCTTTTATTTCATAAAGAAACAGGATAGTCTTCTGAATATTCTAAAATAACTCATCTTAACTAAATATTTTTTGAAGTTATTTTGCAGTGTCTACTTTGCAACACACTCCTGGGTTTTCAGGGTCTTTTCTGGGAGTAGTTTTGGAGGGATTCCTATACATTCACTGTGTTACCAGTTTTCATGAAAATGTTACCAAATTCAGATCTGCCTGCTCATCACTTGAAAATCAATATTTGAGAAGGAAGTGTTGGTAGAAGTGGGGGAAAAAAATTGCTTTTAATCAGAAAACCAGCAATCTGGGGAGAAGGTGGACTGATGTCTCAAAACCAACTCTGAAGAATCTACTTGGCCATGGAAGGTTTTAAAAGGAAAGGGAACGTAATTTCAAGTTAATCATTGAGAGAAGGGGTAGAGTCACTGCCATCTCCCATCATGTGCAGGCTTGTCTACTCCTTGTGATCTTTCTTTAAATGCTATCTCATTCACATGATTTGTTTGCAAGACTATTGAAGAAGCCAGGGATCTGTTAATTGCCTATTATATATTTTTACATCTTAGATCTACAGAAAGAAACAACTGGTATTGTTGTAAAGAAACAACAGCAAGATATTGTGTGACCAAAAAATCTAAAAAGTGTGCTTGGGCCAGTGATGAGTAGAACGTGGGGTGGGAGGGTGTCTGGTTTAAGGTTAGTTACAGTATTCTTTTGTTAAAGTGACAAGACAAACAAGGCATCTTGCAGAAAACTCATTCCATAAGAGCTCTCTCCTGCAAAAAGCTGCTTACAAGCCCCCACTTACAAGAACATCATTCTATTTCTATGAGATAATGAGTGAAAGACCCATCTTCTGTAAATTCTTCTTGCTAACATTCAGTTCATTTCAGTTGTTCAGTCGTGTCTGACTCTTTGTGACTCCATGAATTGCAGCACACCAGGCCTCCCTGCCCATCACCAACTCCCAGAGTTCACCCAAACTCACGTCCATCGAGTCGGTGATGCCATCCAGCCATCTCATCCTCTGTTTTCCCCTTCTCCTCCTGCCTCCAATCCTTCCCAGCATCAGAGTCTTTTCTAATGAGTCAACTCTTTGCACGAGGTGGCCAAAGTATCAGAGTTTCAGCATTAGCATCAGTACTTCCAAACAACACCCAGGACTGATCTCCCTTAGAATGGACTGGTTGGATCTCCTTGCAGTCCAAGGGACTCTCAAGAGTCTTCTCCAACACCACAGTTCAAAAGCACCAATTCTTCGGCCCTCGGCCTTCTTCACAGTCCAACTCTCACATCCATACATGACCACAGGAAAAACCATAGCCTTGACTAGATGGACCTTTGTTGGCAAAGTAATGTCTCTGCTTTTCAATATGCTATCTAGTTTGGTCATATCTTGCCTTCCAAGGAGTAAGAGTCTTTTAATTTCATGGCTGTAGTCACCATCTGCAGTGATTTTGGAGCCCCCCAAAAATAAAGACTGGCACTGTTTCCACTGTTTCCCCAATGCTAACATTAGGGCATTTTATTTTTGGAGTGGAAGATGCCAACCTGGGTCTGTAGCATCTCTTCACTGACAATTTTAGATGCCTGCTTATCTATACAGAGAACGCAAACTACATTTATTTTCATGCCCACAAAGATATAGATTACTATGAGCAATAGTGCTAATTCCATTCTCTTATGGCCAGTTCTTCAAATTGCCCTAGCCATACATTCAGTATTGATCAGGATGGAGCAGTTTATGCCATGGCTGTAGTCTGGTCATCATGCAGTTAGTTTTTTTCTTCTGGTGGCAATTATAGTATCTGTAAAATGACTCTAGAATGTACATCAGACATTGAATCTGCGTCTCAATTGTCCTAATCATTGACTGCTTGAATTCTGTCTTTTGTGACTCAGGGAGGTTTGGGCGATGTCAGCTTTTCTACAAAAAAGGCAAGGGACATGGAGGAAGCTTTTTATTTGGGGAGAAGGGAGACACAGGGTTCTGCTTAGTTTCAAGAGGGCATTATTAAGGTGGGCATGTTTAAGGTTTCATCTGTGTAATTAGAGTTCAGGCTTAGCTAACAGTTAGGAATCTAGAAAAATGGTACTGATGCACCTTCTTGCAGGGCAAGAATAGAGACACAGATGTAAAGATCAGACTTATGGGCATGTGGGGTGGGTGCAGAAGGTGCACCAAACTGAGTGTAACAATGACATACATACACTACCATTTATAAAATAGATAACTATTGGAAAGCAGCATTATAGCATAAGGAGCTTGTCTCAGTGGTCTGTGATGACCTAGAGGGATGGGATAGGATGGGGGGAAATGGGAGGGAGGTTTAAGAAGGAAGGGATATATGACTGTATATAGCTGATTCACTTTGTCATAAAATAAAAACTAATACAACATTGTAAAGCAATTATACTCTAATTAAAAAAAGAAAAAGAAATCATGCTGTATCTGGTATTTGGAGCCGCTCTGAGACATAACAGATCAGTTTAGAGCTAGATTTGTAGGGGAAGCCTGTGGCTAAGGAGAAATGTGAGAAGCAAAAGAAAGTTTCACTCAAGAAGTGTCATTAAGTTTTTTTCTATCTGGAAAGGAGTGTTAAGGAACCCAACCATTCAACCTACTATACTGACTGCAATGTTATATTTGGTTTAAGCTGCAGGTATTATGACTAGGAGAGTTTTCTTTCTTTCTTTGACTCCTATTGCTAAAGATTTGTTGTCAATAGAAGCCATTCGGGTGCAGCGTCTAGTGCTTCGAGAACTACAGCTTCCCCGAAGTGAATGGAGATTCATAGCTGATAGCAAACCATTGTAGAGAATGAGTTCACACCAGCAAAGCTTTAACTCCATTCAAAAGACCAGCAGTTCAGTCTGATAGTGTCCTCTTGAGAAGAATAGGTTCCCATTTAAGCAGTAGGATGTGATGAAAGGGTAGGAATGGTTGCTTTGTCAATATTTCTCAATGGATTTACTTTGGATAGCTATGACCTATCTCTGCTTTATAAATCATCTCAAAAGTTAACTTTTGATTTCTGAAATATGCCTCTGCTGGGAACAATCTGCCACTGATAGAAGAGTTAGCAAAAAACATTTTATTTCTTTTGTCAGGGTAATCTTGCTTCTTTTTGACATTTCCCACTATCTTGCTTTGGTTTAATTTCACCAAGTGGATGAAGAACTTGAGAAAAGCAATGGCTTGAGTAATGAACGTTATGAAGAAACAAGATCATTTATGTTTGTGTGTCTGTACAAATTATGAACCAATGATTTTGCTTTATCATTGGTAAAGATGAAACCATGAACTCTGCATATGTGATGATAGAACATTTTCTCAAATGAGTAAATTTAGTTGGTTCACAAAGGAAAAATCAGCAAAACAGGCCTATTTGTTTTGTTTAGACAGCCTAGTGGTCCTGTTAAAAATGAAATATGAATGTATCTAAAATTCTTCATGGTGGATGCAAATTTTGGGTGATTCAGCTCAAAAACATGCAAAAATTTATCCATCATTTGATGCTTTTTTTTAAATTTTCTATGTTCAACATAATTTGGCTGATCATATTTCCTTAGTCAATGTTTGTTGTACAGTCACCAAGTTTTTTCCAACCCTTTGTAATCACATGAACCACAGCACACCATGCTTCTCTGTCCCTTACCATCTCCTGGAGTTTGTCCAGGTTCATGCCCAGTGAATCAGTAATGCCATCCAACATCTAATCCTCTGTTTCCCTCTTCATCTTCTGCCTTCAATCATTCTCAGCATCAGGGTCTTTTCCAATGAGTCAGCTGTTTACATCAGGTAGCCGAAGTATGGAGCCTAAGCTTCAGCATCAGTCCTTCCCAAAGAGTGTTCAGGGTTGATTCCCTTGGGGCTGGTGCACTGGGACGACTCAGAGGGATGGTACGGGGAGGGAGGAGGGAGGAGGGTTCAGGATGGGGACCACGTGTATACCTGTGGTGGATTCATGTTGATATATGGCAAAACCAATACAATATTGTAAAGTTAAAAAATAAAATAAAATAAAAAGATTGATTGATTTGATCTCCTTGCTGTCCAAGGAATATTTGAGTCTTCTCCAGCACTGCAGTTCAAAAGCATCAACTCTTCAGCACTCTGCCTTCTTTATTGTCTAGCTCTCACACCAGTATATGAATACTGGAAGGACCACAGCCTTGACTATATAGAATTTTGTCAACAAAGTGGTATCTTTGATTTTTAACACAATGTCTATGTTTGTCACAACTTTCATGCCAAGAAGAAATTGTCTTCTAATTTCATGGCTGCAGTAATTTTGGAACTGAAGAAGAGGAAACCTGTCACTACTGCCACATTTGCCCCTTCTAATTGATATGAAGTGATAGGACAGGATGCCATAATCTTAGTTTTTGTTTTTTTTTTTTAAATATTGAGTTTCCAGCCTATATATTTCACTCTCCTCTATCACCCTCATCAAGAGGCTCTTTAGTTCCTCTTTGTTTTCTGTCATTAGAGGGGTATTACCCTCATATATGAGGCTGTTGATATTTCTCCTGGTAATCTTAATTCCATCTTATAACTCATCTAGCCTGGCATTTCACATGATGTGCTCTGTGTACAAGTTAAATAAGCAGGATGACAACATTCAGCCGTGCTGTATTCCTTTGTCAATTCTGAACCAGTCAGTTGTTCCATACAAAGTTCTAACTGTTGCTTCTTGACCTGCATACAGGTTTCTCAGGAGACAGGTAAGCTGATCTTCTATTCCCATCTCTTTGAGAGTTTTCACAGTTTGTTATGATCCACATAGTCAAAGGCTTTAGCATAGTCAGTGAAATAGAGATAGATGTCTTTCTGGAATTAACCTCAATGTTTAATTCTGGAAATATTTGCATGGAATAAAACTAACAAATTAGAAAAAAAGTAAACTGTGAAATTTGTATAAATTACACATGTCACCTAGGCCACATAGTATTCTTATCAAAGATAACCACTGTTCAGAGCTATTCTACTGGTAGCCATTCTACTGCAGAGCTATTCTACTAATATACAAATTAACACATGTGCACATACAGATATATATTTTGTTTATCTTTATATAAATAATAGCACACAGTTGTTCCTATTTTGAATTTTTATTTTTCTTTTTTCTTAGCAAAATATATTTGATCACAAGATGAATATATATATATATATATATATATATATATATATATATATTCATTAAATGCTGCTGTGTTGTCCAGAATTGCATTAAAACCATCATGGAGTCTATAAATTTCTGACAATACTTCCCACCCAAAATAAAGAAGTTTGTGATAAACAGAATCATTTTGGGGTAGATAAAAGTTTAACTGTAGTTGTACTGACATTGACTTCATTTACAAGCTTGTTGAGCTACTCTACTTAAAAAATTCACTGTTAAAATAGGGTTTGCACCTTTTATCTCCACTTCATTCTTTCTTTTCATCTTTCTATTGGTCTATACATTTATTAACTTTTGGGAGCAAATTAATCATGTATCAGACATTTAATTAAGCATTGGTTTCATAGAGGTAGTTCAAATGGTAAGAGGCAGAAAGGGACCAGATTAAAAAGTAATACAACATAACAACATCCAGTCCACAGTGACCCATATCATAAAGTATTCATAGGCTGGGTCAAGGGCTTCCCAGGTGGCTCAATGGTAAAGAATCAACCTGCCAATGCAGGGGATGCAAGAAGCATGGGTATGAACCCTGGATTGGGAAGATCTCCTGTATTAGGAAGTAGCACCCCACTCTACTATTCTTTATAGAAATTCCATGAGCAGGGGAGCCTGGTGGGCTACAGTCCATGGGGTTGCAAAGAATCTGACACAAGTGAGCACAAACACACACACACACACACATACACACACACAAACACATTGGTGGAACAAAGGGAATATCGTTTATATTTCCTGAGTAAGTCAGAAAAATCTTGTCAAAATAAGCAACACTTGAGTAGAGTTTTGGAGAAGGACTTTTTTTTTTTTTTTTTTAACAAAAGTAGAGAAACTGGGATTCAGTGGAAGAGTTTCTCAGATTTTTTTCTGTTGTATCAAGATGGTCATCCCTGCTTTAGTCATCATAGAAAGAAGAAAGGACTAGATTACAAAAAGTGTTTGTATGAGAGTTGGACTATAAAGAAGGAAGAGTGTTGAAAAATTGATGCTTTCAAACTGGGGTGATGGAGAAGACTCTTGAAAATCCTTTGGACTGCATGGTGGTCAAACCAGTCAATCTTAAAGGAAATCAACCCTGAATACACTTTGGAAGCACTGATGCTAAAGCTGAAGCTCCAAATCTTTAGCCTTTTGATGCAAAGAATCCACTCGCTGGAAAAGACCCTGATTCTGGGAAAGATTGCAGGCTAAAGGAAAAGGGAGTGGCTGAGGATGAGATGGTTATATAGCATGACTGACTCAACAGACATGAATTTAAGAAAATTCCAGGGGGTAGTGAAGGACAGGGTTGCCTGGTGTGTTGCAATCATTGGGTCACAAAGAGTTGGACTTGACTTAGCAACTGAATACAACAATATATACTACTTTGCTTCTGCTCATCCCAAACTCCAAAGAAACTCTCAGACTTCAGCCCTGTTTCCCTTAAGTCACTGAATCAAGGCCAGAAACCACTTGAATTAAGACTTCGAATATAATAAAAATAAAACAAATCTCAATTAATCACTACTATTTGATTTATCTACAATAGATCAATGTTATGAAGTGGAGTACAAACACTATGTAATAAATGTACTGTCCAAGTGTTTTATCCATCCCAGTCTGTAACTGACTCCACTGACCAGTGAAAGGAAATCTCTCCATATAATGGTAGGTTGGGTTTTCAATGTCTCAGGTCAAAGGACTGAGCCTCAGAGACCAGGATTTCATCATTGACTGCTGGGTGAAGTTCGAATGGACTAGAGCTGGAAAGAAAGTGCAAAACTTGGAATTATGGCATATCCTAAAATCAGAGACTTGAAATCAAAAGCAAAAATATTCCACTACTTTGAGGGAAATGAATATATGCTAAAATAATTGAAGTGAAATATGAACTTCCCAAATTACAAATCAATAAATCATCAAAGATACTAATGTATTGCTATATTTGAAGAATCTGTCTAGCCAAGAAATATTCAGTACATATTCAGTAAAAAGGAAATTTAAAAGTGAGAGAGAAATTGAAGTTGGAGACTTCAGCTCATTTCAGTTGCTCAATCGTGTCTGACTCTTTGTGACCCCATGGACAGCAGCACGACAGACTTCCTTGTCCATTACCAACTCCCAGAGCTTACTCAAACTCATGTTCATTGAGTCAGTGATGCCATCCAACCATTTCATCCTCTGTTGTCCCCTTCTCCTCCCACCTTCAATCTTTCCCAGCATCAGAGTCTTTTCTAGTGAGTCACTTCTTCACATCAGGCAGCCAAAGTATTGGAGTTTCAGCTTCAGCATAAGTCCTTCCAATGAGTATTCAGGACTGATTTCCTTTAAGGCAGACTGGTTGGATCTCCTTGCAGTCCAAGGGACTCTCAAGAGTCTTCTCCAACACCACAGTTCAAAAGCATCAATTCTTTGATCCTTAGCTTTTTTTTATAGTCTAACTCTCACATCCAACATGAATACTGAAAAAAATCATAGCTCTGACAAGACAGACCTTTGTTGGAAAAGTAATGTCTCTACTTTTTAATATGCTGTCTAGGTTGATCATAGCTTTCCTTCCAAGAAACAAGTGTATTTTAATTTTATGGCTTCAGTCACCATCTGCCGTGACTTTGGATCCCCCCAAAATAAAGTCAGCCACTATTTCCATTGTTTCCCCATCTATTTGCCATGAAGTGATTGGCCCAGATGAATGATCTTAGTTTTCTGAATGCTGAGTTTTAAGCCAACTTTTTCACTCTCCTCTTTCACTTTCATCAAGAGGCTCTTTAATTCTTTTTCACTTTCTGCCATAAGGGTGGTATCATCTGCATATCTGAGGTTATTGAAATTTCTCCCAGCACTCTTGAATCCAGCTTGTGCTTCATCCAGTCCAGCATTTCACATGATATACTCTGCATAGAAGTTAAATAAGCAGGGTGACAATATACAACCTTGATGTACTCCTTTCCCTATTTGGAAACATTCTGTTGTTCCATGTCCAGTTCTAACTGTTGCTTCCTGACTTACATATAGATTTCTTAGGAGACAGGTCAGGTGGTCTGGTATTCACATCTCTTTAAGAATTTTCCACAGTTTGTTGTGATCCACACAGTCACATGCTTTAGCATAGTCAATAAAGCAGAAGTGGATGTTTTACTGGAACTCTCTTGCTTCTTTGATGATCCGGTGGATGTTTGCAATTTGATCTCTGGTTCCTTTGCCTTTTCTAAATCCAGCTTGAACTTCTAGATGTTCACAGTTCATGTACTGTTGAAGCCTGGCTTGGAAAATTTTGAGCATTAGCTTGCTAGTGTGGTTGGAGACTTAGTTACAAGAAAACTGGGATTTAATGGAAGAAACCTAGCCATTGAGAAAGTTTAGCTTATAGGGTAGAAGCAAAAACGACCAAGTGTAAGTTAGGAATTCTCTCTATGGCAGAAGTCCATAGAACAGACATATTAACACCAAAAACCTTGGGGATTATAACAGAATCCAGTCAGTATGGACTGAGACAGTAGATTACAAGACTTAATAGTAAGCTCTTAAGCTTATGCTATACAACTCCATACAATACTTCCTGAGTACCAATGCAGGTTCAATAATTTGGGACAAAACAGAAATAAACCCTACAGTAGAGGTCAAGTGACTTACTGATGTGGATATGAGGAATTCAGCAACACAAAGTCTAAGTAGGCCATTAAACTTGGGCATAATTTTAAGACTGATAAGATGTTCAGGTATATAACAACCAAACAGTTTATAATGCCTATAATGAGTTCTATTTTAAGTTAGCATAGGATGCATTTGGGAAGAGGAGAGTGAAAAAGTTGGCTTAAAGCTCAACATTTAGAAAACTAAGATCATGGCATCCGGTCCCATCACTTCATGGCAAATAGACGGAGAAACAGTGGAAACAGTTGCTGACTTTATTTTTCTGGGCTCCAAAATCACTGCAGATGGTGATTGCAGTCATGAACTTAAAAGATGCTTATTTCTTGGAAGGAAAGTTATGACCAACCTAGACAGCATATTGAAAATCAGAGACATTACTTTGCCAACAAAAGTCCATCTAGTCAAGGCTATGGTTTTTCCAGTGGTCATGTATGGATGGAGAGTTGGACTATAAAGAAAGCTGAGTGCCAAAAAAATGAGGCTTTTGAACTGTGGTGTTGGAGAAGACTCTTGAGAGTCCCTTGGACTGCAAGGAGATTCAACCAGTCCATCCTAAAGGAGATCAGTTCTGGGTCATTGGTAGGACTGATGTTGAAGCTGAAACTCCAATACTTTGGCCACCCGATGCGAAGAGCTGATTCGTTTGAAAAGACCCTGATGCTGGAAAAGATTCAGGGCAGGAGGAGAAGGGGCCAACAGAGGGTGAGATGGTCAGATGGCATCACTGACTCAATGGACATGGATTTGGGTGGACCCTGGGAGTTGCTGATGCACAGGGAGGCTTGGTGTGCTGCAGTTCATGGGGTTGCAGCACTGGACACTACTGAGAGACTGAACTGAACTGAAACTGAAGGATGAAGTTGTATGTAAACTGAAAGATGCAGGAGTTCATATTAGTATGAAAAGCCTTAATGAGAAAGTGCTACTATACTGTATTGCTATTATCATTGAATTTCAGTTTAATTTCTTTTTAATACCATTTTAACAGTATTCATTAAGGCAAATAAAACAGTAGAAATTGATACTGTTAAGGGGTAATCAGAATTGATAATAGCAACAAATACAGGTCATAAAAAGATATGGCACAGAACCTGTTTTCATGCTTTGCTTTATAGCAATAAAATAAATTATTAGAGATCAAGAAAGAATAGAAAGATATCGACATTTTACTATGGTTAGAAAGAGACTTATAGAAACAAATATGAGATACAATTAATATATAAAAAGTCAGTGACCTCTTACCTTTATAGTTTTAGGCTTTGTTATCTTTAAACATGTTTTTTAAAAAAATTGAATATGACCTTGAAAATTTCACATTTTAAATTGTCACCTACTAATAGAAACATATGAAGTACATTGGTTCAATTAAGCAAGCATGCACTTATCACTATCAAGTTAACCAGGTATACAATCCCAACTAAATCCTTCTTGGTAAACTTCTAAGATGCCCCCAGTGATAACTGTCTGGTATTCATTTCTGCCCCTTTGTATGTAGGCGGGACCAAATGATTCACTTTTAACTATTAATAACAGAATGTGGCAAAGGTGATGGAGTATCACGTCTATTATTAGGTTAATAAGAATAGTGACTCGTGTTAGCACTCTGTCTCTATTGTCTTGGCTTACACACTTCAATAAGCAAATGGCCATGTTGGAGAAGTCCCCAAGGTCTATGTAGACATGAGGGCAACCTCTAGTCCAGAAGTTCTTGATAGGCTAACCTCTGCTAATAATCATGTGCTCTTAGAAGCAGATACTTTTTGATGACTCATCCCCAACATGTGGATTGCCCACTGTGTGAGAAAAAATACACACACACACACACACACACATATATATATATAATTTACATTGTATAATGTATATGTATAAATACACATATGGGGATAGGGGTTCCCTGGTGGCTCAGTGATAAATAACCATCCTGCCAACGCAAGAGACATGGGTTCGATCCCTGTGTTGGGAAGATCCCCTGGAAAAGGGAATAGCAACCCACTCCAGTATTCTTGCCTGGGAAATCCCACAGATAGGAGATCCCACAGAGAAGCCTGGTATGCAATCCATAAAATTTCAAAGAGTTGGACACAAGTTAGTGGCTAAACAACAACCATAGATATATTAGATAGATAAGGTGCTTTTTGAAAGCACTGGGAAGCAAGAATAGAGAAAAAGAATAAAATAGTTTGAATAGGGTTTTATCAATCATATTTAGACTTGTTCTAGAGAGAATGAATATGGTCATATCAAATGGGTGGAAATGCACACTCTTAGAGCTAGGGAAAGCACTTTTGGCTACAGTGTGGGGCATACAGAGGGATGAGATATTTGGATATGAATGTAGGATAGAGAAATTCCTTAGATAAAAGTGATAGAAAACCTTCAATGCAAAACTGAATATTTTTGGTTCTACTTCTCAAGAGAAGATTGCTTTCCTTTAGATTTCTGTGTGCAGCCTGATCAAAAGAAGAGGGCTAAATAATAATAGGCATTATCTAGACAACAAAATTCATGCATATCAGCATTTGAAATGAAAAGCTCTTGTTGGAAATGAGAAATTGGAAATTGGTATAAAGGGAGGACACGAGTACCAAAAGATAAATTTATCTTAAAGGAGAAGGAATTTGAAATTCATAAGAAAAAGGTTTAATAGGGACAAAGTGAAAGAAATAGGGCACTCCTTCTCATCAAGATTTTTAGCTTTTTCATCTGCCTGTGAGAATAAGATACCCATACATAGGATTAGAGTCAAACACATTTATGGGAAAGAGAATTTGGTGGTACATCCCTCTCAGCTAATCTTCCCCTCGGGGGGTGTCACACTTTAACAGAAACACTAAAAACAAAGCTGTCAACGTGATAAACAAATGCAATATTATGCCATAAGTAAAATGAGTGAAATAACAGATGTAAGTATCAAAAAGCAAAAGATTAATTATAGGGGACATTTTAGGTGTTTCATGTATATAAAAACTGTCATGTGGAAACAGGATTAGAGTTGTTCATGTGAACCCAATGGGCAATGTAAGAGCCAATGACAGGGGTGCTGCAACTCAATTCACAAAGTTAAAAAAATCTGTGACATATTACGCACTCTGATAGATACTTGGAATAAAAATGTGAATGAGATAAAATTCTCAGCCTTAAGGAATTTACAATTTAGCTGAAAAGACAGAATAACAGCTGATGAGACTATATGATGAATGGGAAGGAGAGATTAGAAATTTACTGCAGGGAGAGAACAGGGTGGAGTTAGAGGACATACCTCCACATATGGAAGAAAACAGTATGCAGATGTTAAAAACATGTTTTCTGCTTTGTTAGTCAAAGAAATGTGAAGCAGAGGTAGTAATCATGATCTAATCTTTGTCCTAAACAGTGCTGACACTTCCTTGGAGTAGACTCTCTGATATAAATTGAGGGATGTGTGGAAGAAGCCCAGAGATTCCTTCCTTCCAGTGGGCATCAGAAATCTGGAACAACATTGAGCTACTAGGACTGCTGTACTCAGACTGATCACTTATAAAGACCTCAGCAATGGTAAGAATGGAGTGTGATACATCAAACTTTGCATATTTCTCCAAGGCAACTAATATTAAGACTCTAGTCTAATTTACCCAATCACCACTTTTTATCTTAGAATATTTGACTGTGTTGATTGCACTGCATACATTTGGCAGGAAATACTGAAGCCATGTATCAAGTGAGCCTTTTTCCAAAGCTCTTTTCCCTAAAGTAACCAGTACTCAGTTATAATAAAACACTTTTATTTGTTATTTCTCTATTGTTCCCTGGAATGAGTGATGGTTGTCCACAAAAGACTAAAGCATTCTTGAAAGATCATAAAATTAATTTCAAAATCTCACAGTGATTCCTGACACCTAACCATCTTGACTCCATACCTGCTTACCTACTTTTGAGTCACATACTAGTAAATTCTGGACTGCATCTATTCCTGTATTTCTAATATTGTTACCAGCTTCCAGCCCATTCCCAATCCACCCTATCACTTCTTTCTGTCACTTTCTGATCTTATTTCATTGCTTCTGCTTTTTGGGTCATAATCCTGTGCCCTTTCCCCACTATCTGTCTGTCTGCTCCAAGAGGCCTTCATTTCTACCACGGGAACAAAGAACCCACTGGGCTTCACAAAATGACCTAGACCTATTTTAGCTTTGGCTTTCTATGTTGAAAGTGGTGCCACTTTAAGCCAATCATGTACATCCTAAATCTCCATTTCCTCCTGTGGAGATGTTAAAAATAAATGCATACAAAGTGTCTAGTACACAGTAGGCACTTTATAAATGTGATTTATTTTCCTTCCTTTTTTCCTCAATCTTATACAAATTGTTTTGAAGGAAATGCTCAACTGTGAGAGAGGGGGAAAGAAATTAACCCTACAGATTTTCTGAAGAGAATTCACCATTCTCAACAGATTTTCTGTTAGAATAAAGAACTGTTTTCACCACATTCTTTTATTCTTAGAAGTGGTTACACTCTAGGAGATGTGGTGATGAAAGGAACATACCTTCTTATTCACTTGCACAGTATGGCATACTGCTGTCTGGTGAATGTTTCCATAGAAACAGAAGAACAGCTGCTGGTGCAGGGGTACATGGGACTCTCTTTATGGGGCCTGTTTCTTGCCTCTAGCAGTCAGCAGCAGCCCTAGGTTTGGCTGAGCCTCTAAGTAGGCAGACATTTATTTGAAGCTGCATGAATTTCAGAGGAATCAAGCTCAAAGCAAACCTTGTCCATGGAGTCTTCTGAGTCTAGGCAAAAAAGGGTGCTTTGGACATATGTTGTGCTGACAATAAATCAATGAAAATGTCGATCACCCATTATTCAGTTAAAGTAATACTTGAGCCTTGCAAAATCAGCAGAAATGCCATGCATTGGTGGTTTTTGATTTACATTCTTTGGAATAAAGAGGTAGACAATAGGTCTATCAACCTATGAAAGATTCACCTCTACATTCTAACTAATACTTGGTCATGTGGACTTCATAATTTCTAGGATTAGGGACCTCTCTACTGCTATAAACAGTCTGTTCCGCTATTGGATAGCTTTAACTATATTTCTTAATTTCATGGAAACTTGCTTCCTTCTATTTTCCAGGCAAAAGAATAACAGTAAGTTTGATACCCTTGGCAATATTGGATTAAGAGGTGTGTATAAGAGTGGCTGCTGCTAAGTTGCTTCAGTCGTGTCTGACTCTGTGCGACCCCATAGACGGCAGCCCACCAGGCTCCCCCATCCCTGGGATTCTCCAGGCAAGAATACTGGAGTGGGTTGCCATTTCCTTCTCCAATACATGAAAGTGAAAAGTGAAAGTGAAGTCACTCAGTCCTGTCTGACTCTTAGCGACCCCATGGACTGCAGCCCACCAGGCTCCTCCGTCCATGGGATTTTCCAGGCAAGAGTATTGGAGTGGGGTGCCACTGCCTTCTCCATAAGACTGGCAGAGAGAACCAGCTTCAATTTTATAGATGCTGGTCATAAATTTTCTTGGTTGTTAGTTTCCACCATGAAAGTTTTGGGAATTTGTGTTTTTTTGTGTATTTTCACAAAAATGCAAAACATATATACATAGGCTTTTTTTTTTTAATGTCTCATATTTATCTTCACTTTAATATCACTCATGTCTAAAATAGCTTACTGGAATATGTCCTGGGTTCTATCAAATTTTTTACAGTCCCTATTTTTCACCATTACCCTTGACTTTTGAGGAAGAGAAATATATTGAAGAATTTTTTTCTGTAGTACTACAGATCAAGTGATTTTTAGGAGTTTGAAAATCTTATTTGAGTAATCAATGGCAATTTCATCTTGAGAGGAAATTTTTGGTATCCATACCCCCTCACCTATAACAAACACATTAAATTCTTAGCTTTTTTTGTCTAAGGCTGTGTATAGAAAATGTGTGTGTGTACTTGAGAGAGAGAGAGAGAAATGTGAATAAGGTGGAGTGGGTAATACATATCATAGAACAAAATCTTGTTATTCAAGAAAATCCTCTATCCTCTTTTCTTGAATAACAAGGATGGGATGGTTGGAAGGCATCACTGATTCAATGGACATGAGTTTGAGTAAGCTCTGGAAGTTGGTGACAGATAGGTAAGCCTGGCATGCTGCAGTCCATGGGGGTCACAAAGAGTTGGACACAACTGAGCGAATGAACTGAACTGATTCAATAAAACAATAGACTTCAAATAATCGTATTGACTTTCCTTTATATTGTTATTTTAACACAGACAACATAGATATATGTCCAGAAATATTCTATAATTGGTCAGGAAATATAAAGAAATTGAGAATATAATAATTCACTTGCAGAAAATCTGCAGACTAGATAAAGAGGCAAAAAGGAATAAAAAGTTGAAACAGAAAAAACTAATCACAGAAGAAATTTATATTTTATTTCCTATATGTTTATTTTCAATGTAGTTTTCTTTCTCTAACATGTTTCTATGGTATTTCAGACTGCTACTTTGGTTACAGAGTTCAGAGTTATTGATTATTCATATTCCCTGAAATCTCATCCACATAATGATCCACGAATATAATGTCTCTTCACCTGATCCCATCATAGCCTTTTCTCCTAGGTTTTACCACTTCACTGGCTTGTGCATATTCAAGTTCCCTAGTAGTCTCAGATTTTTTTCTGGAACATTTCTCTAACTGTTTTGCCTCAACTAATATCTGACTCTCTTCTGATGTATTATCAAATCCCTTCTCCAGAAGATGCATTACATCCTCTCACACCCAAAGTATCTCAAGATAGGAGGTGGGAATATCTTCATTCTCATTCCTTAGTGTCTCCTCCAGATCATAAATTTCTTCATTTTCTAAAATTCTCAAGTTTATTCATATACTTATAACCTACTCTTCCCTCTTTTCTTGCAAAAATTTACATTCTTCATTTAAATGTTCATCTGTTCTTAGCAACTTATAGATTTATCCCCAAAGTTCTTTGCATCATCTCTATCTCAACCACAGTGCCAGGGTCATTTTTTGTGGTTAACAATCACTTCAAGTTATCAACAAAATGAATCAAGCATTCCATAGGCTTCTCTGATGGCTCAGTGGTAAAAGAATTCACCTGCAATGCAGGAGACATAGGAGTTGTAGTTTCAATTCCTGGGTTGGAAAGATCTGCTGGAGAAGGAAATGGCAACCCACTCCAGTATTCTTGCCTGGGAAAACCTCATGGACAAAGGATCCTTGCTGTCTACAGTAGAATCAGACATGACTGAGCATGCATGCATAACAACAGCATAGCTTTCTGTATTTCCAGTTTATGTAATTAATGTTGATATTGAAAGTAAACTTTGGGCTCAGAATCCTAGAAATTATCTGTCAAATAACTCATACAACACACTCCCTTAGAGCAATTCAATGCATGTAGTTAATTCTGGGTAAAGTATAGATAATGAGAGGATGTGCATTTTCTACTTCTTGCTTTTACACTAAAATGACTTTGGAAGACATAGGTTGAGATGATAGGACATCTAAATGGAGGGATTCTAAACCAACCAGTTGCTAGATGGAATAAAGTCCTCACTAGTATATTTCAAGCCTTTCTTGCCTCAGAAACTACCTTTTCTTGTATTGTCAATGAGAATCTGAGGATTTGTTTGTTGAGGCAAACAGTGCTACTTATTCCTACTAATACAATCTGCTGTCACTTACAATCTATTGATTCCCTGACTTTTTATGCAGTATTTAGCACATTTATTGTGCTTCTACTTTCCTTTATATCCAGCAGGTATTTTATGTCCCATACTTATATTTATCATTCTTATTAATTCACCCATCTCTACTAGTCCTTTCTACTTCGTTAAAACTTTCACCTAAGAAGCAAGAAACCAATTGCGTTCTCTATTCTTCACCAACCTACCTGATTTTGATTGTCTCTATGATGTCACAATTATCTACTTCAAAAAGTACTTGGCACTAGAAGATGGTTAATTATATTTCTCTAGTATGTTTACTCTAAAAGGTATCTATTGGATGACTGAATCATAATTCTAAAAAATAGTATTTCTCTTCTGCTTTAATTTTCAGCCAATTAATATCCCTTAATGTGTATTGAGAAGGTAGAAAGAATTAAAAGAAGATTTTAGTTAGATTTAGAAGATTTAGTTAGATTTAGAAGATTCCCTCTCCTTCTACCACAAGATATTTTAAAAGTATTAATTTTTGCACAAATCATTGTCTTCTCCTTCCATCCACTTCCTCTCACCTCATGATGATGAAGGAAGTCTTTCCATGAAATGCAAAAATCTCCACCTCTGTTCCACATTCTATCACCTCTCATTTTCCTAAGGAATCCAGTTCTATCCAACATGAAATATCTCTAAAAATATCTCTCATCTATTTCATATATCCTCCCAGCTACTGATCTATGTACTGTTCTATATCACACTCAAACTCTCTGAAGGAAACATTTCAACATGTGCTATATCAACTCCCTCACCTTCCAATCTTCAGTGCTTTATTCCTGTGCAGACTATTATCTGAAAATTACTCTTAAGAAATGAAAGTGTTAGTGAAAGTGTTAGTCGCTCAGTCATGCCCAGCTCTTTGTGACCCCATGGACTGTTGTCCACCAGGCTCCTCTGTCCATGGAATTCACCAGGCAAGAATGCTGGACTGGTTAGCCCTTCTTCAGGAGATCTTCCCAACCTAGGAATTGAACCCAGGTCTCTTACATTGCAAGCAGATTCTTTACCATCTGAGACATCAGGGAAGCCCAAGGATTTGAAAATGAGCACTATATGTCTACGTTCAAAAGAGCATTTTCTCTTCTCATCTTTTTGGAACTCATGGCAGCATAAAATAGAGTTGAGAACTTGTCCCTCTTGAAAAACATTTCTGTGTTCCCAGACTATGTGTCTCGTTATCTTTTCCACTAGCTCCTAGTAAGCTAACCAATGCTTAAGTTTTTCGTGGTTCCATCTTTCTTGTTTTGTAATGTTTCTTTCTAGATGACTTCATCCATTTCAAAGTTTGTGAATATCATCTACAATGCATTAACTATCAAATTTTATTTCTTATTTTGACCTTTCTTCTGAGCAGACTGTTGACTGCTTGATATTAATATCTTCACTTTCATGGCTTAAAGCTTCCCAAACTGAACATGTCCAAAACAAAATTCTACATATTTTTATCCATGCACTTGCCCTTGGTTCTACACATCTCTGTAAATTTTCTCCTACCAGAATGCTAGAAATCTATGCCATCATTTATTCCATCTCAACCCAACTACAAGCTATAAGCAAGTTTTCCCATTCTATATTGAAAATATACTTCAAATTCATGTACTTCCACCCAAATATTCCCAGTTACCATCATTTTTTATCTGTACTGTTACAAGAACTTCTGTAGTGTTGCCCCTGTTTTAATCCTTACATCCTTGCCCTCTCCACTTTCAATTACAATCCATTCTTCACAGCTACTAGAATTCTATCACTATTTTTAAATCATAAATGAATTATATCACACCCCAGATTTAAACAGATCAAGTTGCTTCCCACTGCAGTGAGAAGAATTTCCAAAGATATTTTCATGGCCTACAAAGCCCTTTGTGACCTGACCTTTACATAGCTTTCCATGTTCCCAGTGTCTCATTTTTTAAAAAATAAATTTTAGTTTTTAGAACAGTTTTACATTTACATAAAAACTGAGAAGAGTATGAGAGTTCCCATAAGCTCCACAGCCAGTTTTCCCTAACAGTAACATCTTATATTAATATGATATATTTTTTATAATTAATGAGCTTATCTTGATATATTATTAATAGTCAAAGTTCATATCTTGTTAGCATTTTCTTAGTGTTTGACCAAAGGACTCTTTCTCTGGTCCAGAGCTCCATCCAGGATACTACATTAGACATAATCATCATGTTTTCTTATGCTCCTTATAGCTATGATAGTTTTTCAGACTTTGTTTATGATAATAACCCTGATAATTCTGAGAAATATTGGTTAGATATTTTGTAAAACTGGCCCCTATGGGATTTGTCAGATTTTTTTTTTTTTTTTTTCTTTCATGATCACACTTGAGATTTGGAGGGAAAGACCACAGGGATAAAATGTTCTTCTGACTGCATTATATAAAAGGTATCTACTTTCAACATGAGTCATCACTGTTGATGTTGACTTTGATAATCTGGCTAAGGTAGTGTTTGTCAAAGTTCTCCACTGTAAATTTACTCTTCTTTTACTCACTTTTTTTACTCTCCTCTTTGGAAGAAAGTGACTATGCACAAACTACACATGAGGAGTAAGGAATTGTGTACCACATTTTTCAGGACAGAGTATTTACAAACATTATTTGGTCTCTGACTGGGAGATTTGTCTCTTCTCTTCCATTTGCCAGTTTTGATTATTAGTAGCTTTTTGTTGTTGGGTCCAGTTCCCCTTTGATATGTATTCATTAATTTGTTTTTGCTTTTGCCTTTTTTTTTTTTTTGTCTATTTCCTTTCTTCTTTGTACTACCAGATGGTCCAAGTCCATCTTATTTGTTTATGGTCTCTGTCTTTTTTTTTAAATATAAATTTATTTATTTTAATTGGAGGCTAGTTTGCAATATTGTATTGGTTTTACCATACATCAACATGCATCCACCACGGGTGTACACATATTCCCCGTCCTGAACCCCTCTCCCACTTCCCTCCCCATACGTTCCCTCTGGGTCATCCCAGCACATCAGCCCGGAGCGTCCTGTATCATGCATTGAACCTGAACTGGCGATTCGTTTCACATATGATATTATACATGTTTCAATGCCATTCTCCCAAATCATCCCACCCTCACCCTCTCCCACAGAGTCCATAAGACTATTCTATACGTCTGTGTCTCTTTTGCTGTCTCGCACGCAGGGTTATCATTACCATAGAACCAGCAATTTCTCCAAAGACTTCTAATTCCATTTATTACAGAATGCTATTAGAAACCAAACCTGGTGGTAGGTGTGCTCATAGCTACTGGGATAACATTAGTTTTAGGCTTTGCCAGCTTACAGAGAATGAAAATACATATGCATATGCTAATACTTACGTCCATACATATTTATATAGTAGCAGTATGCATCCATGTTAAGCTGGAAATGAGTCTACACTGATGTGTCAATTCTAATCTATTATCGTATTGATTTTTATGACTTCCTCCCTTGCTCATAAGTAACCTTCTACTACAACAGTGAAAAAGTTAACTACAACAAATACTATCCATTTACTTAATTTTTCATTTCCAGTATACATGAATAAAAGCATCTGAATTGTTAACATATTCCCTTGAGACATAATTTTGCCAGTTAGAGTACAGTGTTTGTGGAAAGCATCTTTTGCCTTTAGCTTTATAGATTCTACTTTCTAAAGTTACTTAGGTCAGCAAATTTTTCCCACCCCATTCAAGGAGTTTGTTTACACATTCATAATTCAGATTATTTTTTTCCCTGGAAAATCCCATAGATGGAGGAGCCTGGTAGGCTGCAGTCCATGGGGCTGTGAAGAGTCGGACACGACTGAGCGACTTCACTTTCACTTTTCACTTTCATGCATTGGAGAAGGAAATGGCAACCCACTCCAGTGTTCCTGCCTGGAGAATCCCAGGGACAGGGGAGCCTGATGGGCTGCCGTCTATGGGGTGGCACAGAGTCAGACACGACTGAAGTGACTTAACAGCAACAGCAACAGCAATCACATGCTGGATTTTTCACTGAACTCCTGAATACTTTTTAATTTGCATATATTAAATTTCATTCTTTTTATGTAAAGTTCAATGAGTTTTGACAAATATGTAATGTAATATATTCACAATTATAGTATCATACAGGGTAGTTTCACCACCCTAAAAATTCACTGTTGGTTTAGTGAAACTGCCTTATCTCTCTTCCCCTTAACCCTTGGAAACCACTGCTTTTTTTTATTGTTTCTATAGCTTTGTCTTCTCCAAAATGTCAAATAATTGGAATTATGTTGTTTGTAACCTTTCAGACTGGCTTCTGCAACTTAGAAATATACATTTAAAATTTATCCATATCTTTTGTGGCTTGATAGCTCATTTCTTACTATCACTGCATGATATTCCGTTGTAGAGATGCACTACAGTTAGCTTATCCAGTCATCTATTGAGGAATATTTTAATTACCTCCACTTATTTCTCCCTTTAATTTTTTTTCTTACTTTAGTTACCATCTGGCTTGCCTCAGAGGCTTTATATCCCCCCTTTTTTCCCAGAAATCTCTTAATATTGTTCAGATCTCAGCTTACGTATCATTAGCTTTTCTTCTACCTTACAGTATATACCATCAAATTCTTTCTCATAACTTCTTGTTTTGAATCTTAACAGTGACTACCACTATTTCCATGACATATTAAAGTATTTCTATTCTGCATGTCTGTAACCTCATGCTGACTGATTCAACACTGGCACCTACTAATGTTTTAACACATAATAGATTCACAATACGTGTTTGTTGAATATATTTATTAGTAAACAATCTCTGTACACTTTTACACTATGACATAGATATTCACATTTTAGTTTCAGAAACTGAGACTAGGAAAGTTAACATATTTGCTTGAATTTATGTAGATAATAACACAGCTAAGATTTAAACTACAATATCCTAATTTGAAAGTGAGATGTTCCTTCCACTTAAACGTGCTGCAAGTAAAGATGTTACACAAATGACGGTAAGTATTTTCCTATCAGAAGAAAGCTATTTCAGAAATCTACTGCTTTGAGGACATGGAGGTAAATGATCTAATCAAAATCTTAAAGAATTTAAGTTCTTTTTGAAAAGTTTACCTTATATTTAATTATTAATTGATTGGTTAAGGGAAAAGTACTTATTTGAATGTCAAATATAATGTCATGTTTAAAGCTATTTTGTAGATTATCTTTGCCTGCTATTACTATTGCTAAGTCACTTCAGTCGTGTCCGACTCTGTGCGACCCCATAGACGGCAGCCCACCAGGCTCCCCCGTCCCTGGGATTCTCCAGGCAAGAACATGGAGTGGGTTGCCATTTCCTTCTCCGATGCATGAAAGTGAAAAGTGAAAGTGAAGTTCTTCAGTCATGTCTGACTCTTAGTGACCCCATGGACTGCAGCCCACCAGGCTCCTCCATCCATGGGATTTTCCAGGCAAGAGTACTGGAGTGGGGTGCCATTGCCTTCTCCGTATCTTTGCCTAGAGAATGGTTATAATGTTACCCCTGAATATTTTTTCTACTGGCAACAAAAGTAAACATTCATGAGTCTCTACCTGTTAGGCGTTGAGGGTAGAGTCCCAGTGACTTTCAAAAAAAATTTTTTTCTGCTCTATAGGTGAAATTGAGTCCTTTGTCATTGAAGTCCAGCCTGGACCCTGTGATCTATTTTCTTAGCTTTATCTTTTCAGCATGGAATAGTTTGAAAGCCTTTGCCATGGGTTTTTAATCCATTTTAAACACGGGCAAAATATACTCACTAAAAGTGTCCTAAGCTTACAAAAATATACTACCTCCATCTCGGCATAGTAACACCAATCTTTCAACAAATGTCACTTTATAGAAACCTTCTAAAATCACTGAAAATGAGGGATTGTGCAATTAAAAGATTACTCATGAATCAGTTCAGTTGCTAAATTAATTCTCAGTCACTTTTCTGTTCAGAATGGTTAAGCCCCATAGCACTACAAGGACTATTTTTTCTACTAGAATTAAAAAGATTAAGAAGAGCAATAAAGAATCATTAGTTCATCAAGTCCATTTATCTCAATAGTAGAGCAATCTTTGGAACAAAGGACCGGTTCCAAATTGGGAAAAGAGTACATCAAGACTGCATATTGTCACCTTGCTTATTTAACTTCTATCCTATGCAGAGTACATCATGTGAAATTCTGGGTTGGATGAAACTCAAGCTGGAATCAAGATTGCATGGAGAAAAATCAATAACCTCAGATATGCAGATGACACCACCCTTATGGCAGAAAGTGAAGAGAAACTAAAGAACCTCTTGATGAAGGGAAAAGAGGGGAGTGAAAAAGCTGGCTTAAAATTCACTATTTAGAAAACTAAGATCATGGTATCCAGTCCCATCACTTCATGGCAAATAAATGGGGAAATAATGGAAGCAGTGAGAGAGTTTTATTTTCTTGGGTTCCAAAATCACTGCAGATGGTGACTGCAGCCGTGAAATTAAAAGACGCTTACTCCTTGAAAGAAAAGTTGTGACAAACCTAGACAGCATATTAAAAAGCAGAGACATTACTTTACAGACAAAGGTCCATATAGTCAAAGTTATGGTTTTTCCAGTAGTTATGCATGGGTGTGAGAGTTGGACCATAAAGAAAACTGAGTACTGAAGAACTGATGCTTTTGAACTGTGGTGTTGGAGAAGGCTCTTGAGAGTCCCTTGGACTGCAAGATCAAACCAGTCAATCCTAAAGGAAATCAGTCTTGAATATTCACTGGAAGGACTGATTCTGAAGCTGAAGCTCCAATACTTTGGCCACTTAATGAGAGGAACTGACTCACTGGAAAAGACCCTGATGCTGAGAAAGACCTAAGGCAAAAGGAGAAGAGGGTGGTAGAGGATGAGATGTTTAGACAGCATCACCGACTCAATAAACATGAATTTGAGCAAACTCTGGGAGATGGTGAAGGACAGGGAAGCCTGGCATGCTGCAGTTTATGGGGTCACAAAGAGTCAGACGTGATTTAGCAACTGAACAACAACAACAACATTCGTGAAATATGCAAAGAAACAAAGAAAGGTAACCCTTTGTTTACCTTTACCACCAAAGAGTGGGACATGACTGAGTGACTGAACTGGATTGAATTTTGTTAATGAGGTTCCACTTAAAATTTATTGTTTTTGTCTGTCATCCTTATATTTAACATTTTCTTAAACCACGTACTTGGAAAGTGATTACATCACTAAATACAGTGCATTTCTTTTATCTATTTAGTTTTTAACACATAGATTTCTATATCAAGGAATTACCTAAAATAATGAAAAAACATGCTGCTGTCATTATTCTTCTCCTGGTATGATATCTCCTTTTCCCTCTTTACCATAGTCAGACCCATTGAAATAAGTTGAAATAATTCTTTATGTGACACATGGATGAAAAATAATATGCTAAATTGCTTCAGTGGTATCCATCTGACTCTTTGCAACCTTATGGACCCTATGGTAGCCCACCAGGTTCCTCTGTCTGTGGGATTCTCCAGGCAAGAATACTGGAGTGGATAGTCATTCTCTTCTCCAGGGGATCTCCAGACCCATGGATCAACCCCAAGTCTCTTATGGCTCCTGCATTGGCAGGCGGCTTCTCCTGATCTGATATCTTTTTCTCTCTCCTCACCATAGTCAGAACCATAGTCACCATAGTCAGAAATGATTCTTTATTTGACACATGGATGCAAAATAATGTACGTCATACCTCATAATATTTGAACTTGGTTCCACTGTTCTCACTGGTTTACACTCTTGAATAAAGTCATCATTTTTTGTTTTCTTTTCTTTTTTTAACCACACAAAAAAATCAATAAAATTTAAACTGTTTAGTTTTAAATGTGCAGTCTCTATCCTGACTTACAGAGCACCTGTACATGACTCAGTTAATATGTACAGGAATATTATCTTATTATGAAGATAGTACATGGTCATTTAAGAAAAAGATTAAATGAATTAAGCAAACATTTTAGTTATATATAAGCATGAAGGTAGGAGAAGAAGGGAACGACAGAGGGTGAGATGGTTGGATGGCATCACTGACTCAATGGACATGAGTTTGGGTAAGCTCCAGGAGTCAGTGATGAACAGGGAGGCTTGGGGTGCTGCAGTCCATGGAGTCACAGAGAGTTGGACACAACGGAGCGACTGAACTGAACTGAACTGACTGATGTATCCACACTGCCTGCGTATAATGTTACAATTATTTTGATAGCTCACCAATGTGATGTGTTAGTATTATTATATTCTATAAAACTTAGTTGACTGCCTCACAAATGGGACAATATATATATATATATTTTTTTCCATATATATGACCAACATTATATCTAAATTTATATCTATCAAAATGCTACACCATATTTTATTTAGTATCTGTAAGTAGCTACCTACATTATGCCTCATTTTTCACAACTTCAAATAACAGTGATATAAATCCTTATACACATATTATTTTCTATTACATTTTCTTCAAGACTATTTATTATAAGTGGAGTTTTTGAGTCAACACGAGCATATTTTTCATATCCAATATTTCTATTAAATATACTGGAAGTATTTTAGTAATTTGCATGCAGTGCATGAGATTCCCCATCATTTATAACTTTTAAAATCTTGACCAGTCTAAAAAGCAAAGCATGTTTAACAAACCTTATTTTTGAGTTTTATTTCTGGGTATGTTGACTTTTTATAGTATTAATTGAACATTTCTATTTCTTCTACACCACAGATAAAGCCTGAGGAGTCAGAATACTGAAAGGAAGACATGACATACGTTACCTACAATTTGCCACAAATTATCTCCCTATCTTAGTAAGAAAACTGATATAAGCACATTACTAAGTATGTAGTGAATCTGTTCCAAGAAGTAAAATAAATGACATCTCAGACCTGGCTGCCTTTATGGATGCTGCCTACAACATCCCTTTGAGTCATTTTGAACTTACTATCCAACATATCTCACATTTTTTCAGCCACTGCATATATTTTCATGATTACTTTTAAGTATACTAAAAGTAAGTTATTAGATAAGAAAGTTCACAAAATAATGTAAGTAGGAGTACACTCTACATCATTATTGGTATGGAGATCTTTATTATGCTGCATAGAATATAACATCAAAGACACTGGCTAAATTGAAGTCCATTTTTACAGTAGATCTTCAATCAGGAATTATGCTTTCTGACAAAAAATATATTTTAATATTACTGTTTTGACTGATGAGTGATTTTTGAGTTCATGCAGGAGAGGTGCATAAATTTACTTTCCAGTTATGGTTCTTCCTAGTAAAAAGCTGAATAATTAAGTTCTACTACAAATACCTTGCTTATATTACGTTTCTTCATTTTGTAGGTTAATGTGGCCCAAATCCATTTAAAATCAATAATGTCTTTCATAACACAGTCATGTTTCTTAGATATATAAATTCATACCAGTAAAGAGGATGATGTTGCAAGCAACAAATATTCTTTCAGATATTCATCATCTACTAGTAAATGTAACTGCTCACAGTCTGATGAGTTTCAGGTCATTGACAACATCAAAAATGTAAGTCACTAGTTTTACAAGCTAAATGTCTTTAGTATCAAAAATTTGCTTCAGTATTGTAGATTGAGATATTTTCTCATTGTTTAAGATGGCACTATTTTAAGGCATATTTCCCTGGTGGCTCAGATGGTAAAATGTCTGCCTGCAATGCGGGTGACCTGGGTTTGATCCCTGGCTCAGGAAGATCTCCTGGAGAAGGAAATGGCAAACCATTCCAGTACTCTTTCCTGGAAAATTTCATGGACGGAGACGCCTGGTAGGCTACAGCCCATGGGATCACAAAGAGTTGCACATGACTGAGCAACTTCCCTTCCTTTCCCTTTTCTTTTTCATTTAAGTACAGAATATCACATGCACACACATATGCTACTGTTGTGTCATGTAGTATAGGCTAGTTTACACTACAGCAATGAATATTCCCAATAACAAATGGTATATGTTTCTGACTAATTCTGCATGCCTATCATGGGTTGGTTAGAATCTTAGATTGATGAACACTTTATCTCAAAATAGGTTCTACCAATATTCTAACAAAGGGAAAGGATTTGACCAATGGATTCTGGCACTGAATGTTCCTACCAGAAAGTGATCTTGATGGTTAATTTTATGTGTCAAAGGAGTTAGGTTATGGTGCCCAGTTGTTCAATCAACAATGAAATTTTCTGAAGGAGAAAAATTCTGTCTCCAGATTATAACACAGAAATCATTTTGAGTTTCCAGCCTTCTCTCACACAGAATTTGGACTCAAAATTGAAATATCAACTCTTGCTTAAATTTCCAGACTTCCAATGTGCTGGCCTACCATTCAAAATTGAGACTTTCTAGCCCCCACAATTGCTTAATTCTGTGTTTAACTTTTTGAGGAATCAACAGAAAGTTTCCCATGATGACTACACCATTGTACATTTCAACAGCAATGTACGAGAAACCCAATTTTTCCACATTCTCATGAACACACTTGTCATTTTCCTTTTTTCCCCGTATAATTTTAGCTGTCTTAGTGGGAATGAAGTAGTGGATGGTTATTTTAAAATCAAATCAACTTGATATTTTGTTATTAATCTTGTCCATTTTTATGTTTTCCATTTTAAACATTTGGATCACATATTTATAGTCTTTCTAATAATTTTATTAAATTATATCCATGATTGCTTTGATTTGGCTTATACTGTCATATGATGCAGAGAAGGCAATGGCACCCCACTCCAGTACTCTTGCCTGGAGAATCCCATGGACGGAGTAGCCTGGTAGGCTGTAGTCCATGGGGTCGCTAAGAGTCGGACACAACTGATCGATTTCACTTTCACTTTCACTTTTCACTTTCCTGCATTGGAGAAGGAAATGGCAACCCACTCCAGCGTTCTTGCCTGGAGAATCCCAGGGATGGGGGAGCCTGGTGGGCTGCTGTCTATGGGGTCGCACAGAGTCAGACATGACTGAAGCGACTTAGCAGCAGCAGCAGTAGTCATATGATGAATTTTCTTCTATTTGAGCTCATATTTTCTGGGAGAGAAATAATTCTGTGAGAATTCTTAAAGTCCTGGATTGAGCACAATTTTTCTTCAAAAAAGATTTCCTGAAGAATGACCAAAATGGTGGAGCATGAAGACTCTGATCCCAACTCTTCTCACAGGCACACCAAAATTACAACTGTTTACAAAACAACTATTAATAAAAAACTAAAACCTATCAAAAAATTGTCTACAACCAAATATATAAAAAAAGAAGCACACAAAATGGGCAGGAGTATGGATTCGAAGTAGAGTCAAGACCAAAAACCTTGGTTGCTGCTGCTGCTAAGTCGCTTCACTCATGTCTGACTCTGTGCAACCCCATAGACGGCAGCCCACCAGGCTCCCCCATCCCTGGAATTCTCCAGGCAAGAACACTGGACTGGGTTGCCATTTTCTTCTCCAATGCATGAAAGTGAAAAGTGAAAGTCAAGTCGCTCAGTCATGTCTGACTCTTAGCGACCTCATGGACTGCAGCCCACCAGGCTCTTCCATCCATGGGATTTTCCAGGCAAGAGTACTGGAGTGGGGTGCCATTGCCTTCTCCATAATCCTTGGTGGTGACCCACAAACAGGAGGATAATTACAACTTCAGAAGTTCTCTCCAAGGAGTAATTGGTCGGAGCCCCACATTGGACTCCTCAGCCCTGTGTTTCTGTACTGGAAATATGAGCTCATAGAAAGTTTGACTTTGAAGGCTATCAGGGCTTGCTTTCAGGGGATCCAGAGGACTGTCACAAACAAATATTCTACTCTTAAAGGATGCACACAAAATCTCTCATGCTCTGAAACCCAGGGCAGAAGCAGTAATTTGAAAGGAGTCTGGGTTAGACTCATCTGCTGGTTTTAGAGACTCTCCCAAAGAGGCAGAACACAACTGGAGCTCATCCTGGAGACACAGACACTG
Organism: Bos taurus; assembly: GCF_002263795.3. NCBI lineage: Eukaryota > Metazoa > Chordata > Mammalia > Artiodactyla > Bovidae > Bos > Bos taurus. Next base: position 53,926,111 of record NC_037338.1, on the reverse strand, counting down.
GCAGCAGCCATTTTTGAAAGCTTATTCTATGGCACAGACACTGGTGCAGACAAATGCTATATTTTAATCTTTCTTGCAGCTTATTAGCACTGGACACCACCTGACCTACCAGCATGCAGTATGCTTTAAGACTCCCTGATCCCTGTGACATGACCCTATTCACCAAAGTAAGCAGGACAAGACTTTCTCCACAAGTGAGCAGGTATTAGACCCAGGACTAACAAGACTTGGGCATAGAGGTCCCAGGAATTATCTCTACCCACCAGTGAGGCAGCTCTAGCCTTGGAAACAGCCTCACCCACCAGTGGGTAGGCATCTGCCCTAGGGCCTAACTGGGCCTCAACTCTGACCACCTGTGAGATGACACACCAACTATGGGACTTCTGGAGCCCAATAGCAGAGATTCTGGGGCCCCACTCTGCCTAACAGTGAGCTGTCATCAGCCTACAACTCCCTGGGCCCAAGTCTAACACACCAGTAGTATGACAACCAACTCAGGTACCTTCAGGGAACTGTAGGCAGAAACACTAGGACCTGGCTTTCCCCACAAGAGAGACAGAATTAGCCCAGGGCTCAACCTCACACATCAATGGGCTGGCATCAGTCTCAGGATACCAAGTGCCCTGGTAGTGCCCACCATGCGTGGACACCAGGCTCAAGCCACTGCAGCCCCTCAGCCTGCTATGGCAAAACCCATTCTACTCACCAGCAGGCTAGCACCAGTCTTGGACCCCCTGATCCCTGACCTGGTCCACTATCAGGCCAACACCAGCTCTGAGAGATTTGAGCCTCTCAGCCAACATCTCTGGGATTCAGTTACACCAAGCAGTGGGCACACACAAGCTTCAGGGCACCCTGGATACTGCAGTCACCTGTGTCAGAAACAGGCCCCACTTATCAAGGTTCCACTATGCCTGCCAGTGGGTCCCAAGACAAATTAGCCCCAAATATAGCTTCACACAACAATGAATGTGTGTGAAGCCCCAGGAACCAGCCTCACCCTCCATCAGGCTAAAACCAGCTTCAGGAACCCCAGGGCCCTTCAATCAGGGATACCAGTATCCAGCTCTGCCTACCAGTGAGCCCCAAAAGAGAGCCCCGACTCTCTGAGCGGAAGCTGACTCTAGACTCAAGAGGCCTGGAACCACAACCACACATGCCAAAACTTGGCTCTGCCCACCACTGAGCTAGCTCCAGCCCCAAACACCCCTGGGGTTCTGCAGCCAGCCAACTCATGATCCCACCAACCAGTGGCAACCACCTGGGAAGAGGCCAGCCATGCCCACCAGATTGCACATAGGAGACAGTCCACCACAATAGAAGGACACATGGAGCCCAAATAGGGGGCATCCCTAGAACACGTAGTTCTGGTGACCACAGGAAATGTGATTCTGGGAAGCATAGGGTATTTCTTATAAGAGACCACTTCTTCAAGGTCAGGAAACATAACCAGCCTACCAACTACATAGAAATAAATATAGCAAATGAGGCAACAGAGGAACATGTTCCAGACAAGAACATGATAAAACCCCATAAGGACTAAGTGAATTGGAGATAGGTAATCTACCCAATGGGCTTTCAAGGTGGAGTCAGTGATAAAGAACCTGCCTGCAATGCAGAGGATGTAAGAGAGACTTGGGTGTAAGAGATTCTCCAATCTCTTGAATGTGAGACATTCCTGGGTCAGGAAGATTCCCCTGGGGAATGGAATGCCAACCCATTCCAGTATTCTTGACTGGAAAATCCCATGGACAGAGGAGGCTGGTGGGCTACAGTCCATAATATCACAAAGAGTTGGACATGACCGAAGTGACTTAGCACTTATGTACACAATCTATCAGATAGAGTTCAAAGTAATGATCATAAAGATACTTAAAGAACTGGAGAGAAGAATGGACGAACAGAGTGAGAAGTTAGACACTTTCAATAAAGAACAAATATAAAGAAGAACCAATGAGAGATCAAGAATTCAACAACTGAAACAAAAAATACACTAGAAGGAATTAACAGTGGATGATACAGAAGAACAGCTCAGCGAGGCTAGTAGATACTGTAGTGGAAATAACTGCAGTCAAACAAAGAGAAAGAAAAAAGAATAAAAAGAAATTAGTACAGCTTCAGAGGCCTCTGGGACAACATCAAGCATACTAGCATTTGCATTATAAATGTGCAGGAAGGAGAAGAGAGAGAGGGCGAAAGGAGCAGAGAGCATATCTGATGTAATAATAGTTAAAGACTTCCCTCACTAAGAAAGGAAACAGATATCTATGTCCAAGAATTACAGAGAGTCTCAAACAGAATTAACCCAAAGAGGACCACACCAAGATAAATTTTAACTAAAATGGAAAATATTAGAGATAAAAAGAAATTATTGCCAGATGTGGTGGCACGTGCCTGTAGTCCCACCTGCTTGGGAGGTTGAGGCTGGAGGATTGCTTGACCCCAGGAGTTCTGGGCTGTAGTGCACCGACCGATCAGGTGTCTGCACTAAGTTTGGCGTATGGACAACTCCCAGGAGCAGGAGACCACTAGGTTGCCTAAGGAGGGGTGAACTGGCCCAGGTCAGAAATGGAACAGGTCAAAACTCCCATGCTGATCAGTAGTGGGGTCATGCCTGTGAATAGCCACTGCATTCCAGCCTGGGAAACATAGAGAGACTCTGTCTCTAGAAAAAAAAAACAAAAACAAAAAAGAGAGAGAGAGAGAAAATATTAAAAGTATCAAGGAAAAGCAGTAATTTACATACAAGGGAAATCCCATAATACTATCGGCTGACTTTTCAGCAGTTTATTTACTTTATTTATTTATTTTTTTACTTTACTTTACTTCCAAAATGGAGAGAATAGCAGCACTTCCTTTCCCTTTCAAATAACTGCCCAGTCCCTAATTTCTCTATCTCATTTTTAATTAACTGCCAGTTATATTTTTTACCTCTTATTTTTGCATGATCAAGGTTGTATGAGGCCCCAAAACACTTAATCTAGTGAAACCTGTCTTAGTAATTTTAATAGCGAATCAAAGTCATTGCTATAGGTGTTACTATTGCTATTGGTCCTTACTATTGGTTCTTGGTGGGTGTGTGGGTTGAGGGTGACAGTGGAATTTATCTACAAAGTAAATTTTTGTGCTCATTAAGATGCTTATGATTATTTCTCCTCACCTAACTGCAATAATCTCCATAAAACTCCTGCTTTACGGTTCATATTCCCCAGTAACTTAGACATTTCTGTAAATCAAATAACAATGTTAAAGAGATACAATCCAAGAGTGATTCTGAAACTTAAAATTAAGTCTAAGAGACTATATTATTCATGGGAGCAAAGCCTGCAGAACCCAAAATCATGGTAGCTATATTGCCACCATGTCTATGTGCATGATTTGTTACAGTTATATGTAAAACTGTAAAAAGCAATATTTAAATAGCACTGATAATACTAATAGAGAGCTTGTTTTGAGCCTTGCTCTGTTTTAGGTGCTGGACTTTAGAGCTAGAGAGGTTCTAAATTCAGGTCCAGTATTTGATAATTGTGTGACTTGACACAGATTTCTAACTGCACTGCTTTTCTGTTTATTTCTGTTTATTTCTATTTATTTCTATGTAAGTTGCCTAACAGGATTGTTGTGCAGGTTAAATACATGATGAACTTAAGGTCTTTAGCAAAGACCATGTACAAAGTGACCATTTGCTAGTATTTAAATTATTTCCCACAAACTAACCTCAGTATGTGGGGTGTGTGTGTGTGTGTGTGTGTGTGTGTGTGTGTGTGTGTGTATTGTTGCCTATGACTTAGAAAATCCAGCAAATTAGTTGTTCCACTTTGGTCAAAGGATAAGCTAATGAATTTTTATTTTCACACCTTCTTTAAAGCAATTATGTTTAACTTACATTTCTTTCATTTTCCCAGTTCCTTATATAGTCCTTCACTGGCTTTGAAGTCATAGAGTTTGACACCAAGGTGATGAGATTTCCATTTCAAAACAGAAAAAGCCATGTAATTTTTAAGTGGTTTAAAGCATAAAGTTCTCAATTTTGTTACGCCAGAAAACATAAAATTACTTTTACTTGTTTCTTTGTTTTTGATGAATGCTGTGGTTCCAAAGACTAAATATTTAGCTCATCCTCAAACCCTCTTTCATAGCAAAATAAATGTGGATATATGTATAGTAAATAGATTTATACATATTTATAGAGATAGATTTTTATTCATTGAATTTTCAATAAAAGCACTGTTGCTGCTGCTAAGTCATTTCAGTCGTGTCCGACTCTGTGCGACCCCATAGACGGCAGCCCACCAGGCTCCTCTGTCCATGCAATTCTCTAGGCAAAAACACTGGAGTGCGTTGCCATTTCCTTCTTCCAATAAAAGCACATCAACTCACAAACAAAGCAGAGGAGGGAAAATTATTGATAACCTATAGTCTTTAAGATACCTGCTAAAGTGGGCTGTATAAACAGGAAGAGTAAGTGACTGCCTTTATTGAGTGAACCAGAGGGTGCTGTTTAGACTAAAAATGCCACTCCATCTAGGACTTTTTAAGGTCACTATATGAATGCAAAACTACTTTCTGGGGGAAGGTGTCACATAAAAAGAAGTGAAAATAATGTGAGGGAGAAAATGTTTCCAGATCATCAAGGTCAGAATTTTTTGACATCTTAAAAGCTTTTATTTTAATTTTTAATTAGTGTGTAATTTCAATATTGTGATGGTTTCTGCCATACATCGGCATGAATCAGCCATAGGTATACACATGTCCCATCCCTCCTAAATCTCCCTCCTGCCTCCCTCCCCAACCCACACCTCTAGGTTTTCTTAGAGCACCAGTTTGGGGTTCCTTGCATCATACAGCAAATTACCACTGGCTATCTATTTAAAATATGGTAATGTATATATTTCAATGCTATTCTCTGAAATTATCTCACCCTCTCCTTTACACCTTCAATTTTAATATTTTTTTTAAAGAAATCAAGTCTTTCAGAGCCAGAAGATATATGTATGGTGTGAATTAAAGACTGAGATGAGAGAAATGTGATGAGCAATGAAGAATGACCTGAAACCCCGCCACCTTGTTAGGATTACTGTCCCCTCTTCATTTCTATATGAATGATGAAGAGGTTACAAGACGGGGCAGGCATGTCATAATTGGAAATACATATTTACAAAAACTTCTTTTCTATTTGAATGAAGGGATTCCAGTTTCTCTATGGCATGTATTGACCTATTGCCATGTTTTGTATGACCAGAAACTAAATACACTAAGTAAGGTCTGGAGCACTTGAGAAGTTTCTTTTTATAAATCTGAAGGCTTCTTACATGGCGATGGCTGAGTTAGAATTGATGGCATCTGTTTCATATAATCCTATCACCACTCAAGTGAAGCAAGGCTGGATGATAGGAGTGGCTTTACAAAATGTATCTGCTTGTGAGGGTACAACTGGGATCTGAAAAGCAGATCTCAAGTTCTAATTATTTAATAAAGCTTTGTAACTGAATAGAACAAGAGGCTACATGCAAGCAGAATAGTCTTCACAGTTGGTGCTAAATACTTCTTTGTTATGTAAATTAATGAATAAGTAAATAGCATTTTTCCTCAGCTCAATGGGATATTTTGTAGTGTGTTAAGACCATAGTATAATTCTATTTGTTCTTGGGATGCACAGGAGACTTTTAATAAGGACCCAGATTATATGAGATAGAGTAGGCAGTTGCCCTGTCCTTTCCATTTTGAGGATTTCATGTAGTTCATCTACAAAAATCAAGAGAAAAAAAGGTTTTCTTAAATGATTAACCTTATCACTAACATTATATTTTTAGAGGTACATACATTTGAGCCTTTAGAGTTCTTAAGCATCTTTCAAATAATAAATTCTAGGTTTCATTCAGCCTCTAATTTTAGTAAAGTGCTAAATCACACTTAGATAGATATTGGAAAATATTACTAACATTTATTGTTTCTGAAGAATCAGCCGAGACAACTATATTGTCTATATTATAGCTTTGATGAGGAAAAGAAAGGATAAGGGCATATAATGTTCAGATAACTGGGCATTTAAGGCCTACATAAAAAGGAGATTATTTACAAAATGACAAGACTTTATCATTCAATCAGATCAGATCAATCACTCAGTCATGTCCTACTCTTTGCGACCCCATGATCTCAGCACGCCAGGCCTCCCTGTCCATCACCAACTCCCGGAGTTCACTCAGACTCACGTGCAGCGAGTCAGTGATGCCAATCAGCCATCTCATCCTCCGTCGTCCCCTTCTCCTTTTGCCCCCAATCCCTCCCAGCATCAGAGTTTTTTCCAATGAGTCAACTCTTTGCATGAGGTGGCCAAAGTACTGAAGTTTCAGCTTTAGCATCATTACTTCCAAAGAACTCCCAGGGCTGATCTCCTTCAGAATGGACCAGTTGGATCTCCTTGCAGTCCAAGGGGCTCTCAAGAGTCTTCCCCAACACCACAGTTCAAAAGCATCAATTCTTCGGCACTCAGCCTTCTTCACAGTCCAACTCTCACATCCATAACATGACCACAGGAAAAACCATAGCCTTGACTAGATGAACCTTTGTTGGCAAAGTAATGTCTCTGCTTTTGAATATGCTATCTAGGTTGGTCATAACTTGCCTTCCAAGGAGTAAGCGTCTTTTAATTTCATGGCTGCAGTCACCATCTGCAGTGATTTTGGAGCCCAGAAAAATAAAGTCTGACACTGTTTCCACTGTTTCCCCATCTATTTCCCATGAAGTGGTGGGACCGGATGCCATGATCTTCGTTTTCTGAATGTTGAGCTTTAAGCCAACTTTTTCACTCTCCACTTTCACTTTCATCAAGAGGCTTTTGAGTTCCTCTTCACTTTCTGCCATAAGGGTGGTGTCATCTGCATATCTGAGGTTATTGATATTTCTCCCGGCAATCTTGATTCCAGTTTGTGTTTCTTCCAGTCCAGCGTTTCTCATGATGTACTCTGCATATAAATTAAATAAACAGGGTGACAATATACAGCCTTGACGAACTCCTTTTCCTATTTGGAACCAGTCTGTTGTTCCATGTCCAGTTCTAACTGTTGCTTCCTGACCTGCATACAAATTTCTCAAGAGGCAGATCAGGTGGTCTGGTATTCCCATGTCTTTCAGAATTTTTCACAGTATTGTGATCCACACAGTCAAAGGCTTTGGCATAGTCAATAAAGCAGAAATATATGCTTTTCGGGAACTCTCTTGCTTTTTTGATGATCCAGCGGATGTTGGCAATTTGATCTCTGGTTCCTCTGCCTTTTCTAAAACCAGCTTGAACATCAGGAAGTTCACGATTCACATATTGCTGAAGCCTGGCTTGGAGAATTTTGAGCATTACTTTACTAGTGTGTGAGATGAGTGCTATTGTCCATATTTACATCTATATCAATTTAAGTGGATTAATATTTGCACAATAACTCCAAGTGATCGATAATGAGTGCTGACAGTTTTGTTCTTTGGAATAATGGAGTCACCACTGGGTATATCTTCAGTGTCAATTATAACTGATTAATAAATGGGAAAATGGCAGCATAAGACTTTGTAGTTGTTCTAAGGAATGCCAAAGTTGTTGTTGCTGTTTAGTCACTAAGTCATGTCCATCTCTTTGCTGCTCCATGGACTGCATCATGCCAGGCTTCCCTGTCCTTCACTGTCTCACAGAATTTGTTCAAACTCATGTCCATTGAGTCAGTGATGCCTTCCAACCATCTCATCCTCTGTCACCTCCTTCTTCCCTTGTCCTCAATCTTTCCCAGCATCAGGGTCTTTTCCAATGCCTAAATAATAGTAACAAAAATATGATACACCCCCAGAGCAATACAATCAAAATGGTACAGAAAAGATAGAATAGTGAGGCTTAGTTTGCTTTTCTGTCAGCTCTAACCTCTGTGTATCTCCTTAAGCAAACAGTAGCATCATAGATGACACCAGCCCATAGCCCAGGTAATTTCTGTGATGAATTGGCAGCAGAGGGACAGTGATCATCACATTTTTACTTTTACCCTTTATATTCAGTTGCAAAACTTAAGGACAAGGATTCAGCTTTTTATCTGTATTTGTGTTGGGGTTTGTTAAGTGAAATGTCTTCAATATTCTCAAATAGCCTCTCCTCTGAATATAGAAACTGTCACCCTCAACAAAACACAGCAGTCCAAAGAGACCAACACTTAGTCTCTTTTTCCTGATGTTTTAAAGAAATGAGTGAGTTACCAAAATGCCCTGGATTCATTTCACTGTGAAATGTAAAAGAAATACATGTTTTCTCACTCCAGTCAGAAACATGTTAAAGCTCTGAAGCATAACACCAGATATTTCTTGCACAGTGGTTTTGTCCTATTGATTATCATGTACATGCTAGTCTTATTCTCATTTAACCAGCCAACAAGTATTCCCCATAGAACTTCAAAATGGCTAATACCTTATGGTGAATTGTTCACCCCTGGAAAAATGTTTGTTTTGATCTATTTCAACAATTGCGTACATCTATAAAATAGGTGACAATTATAACTTGATGAGGGAATATATCTTTTCTGCATCTGTAACTTCACAACCAACTGCATCTTCTTTAGAGGCAGAGATCAGATATGATGTGTCTGTCCTGTGGTATAATTACCCTATACCAGAGTCCCAGTGGCTCAGTGGGAAAAGAATCCGACTGAAATGTAGGAAACACCGGAGATGCAAGTCCAATCCCTGGGTCAGGAAGATTCCCTGAAGAAGGACATGGCAACCCACTCTAGTATTCTTGCCTGGAAAATGCCATGGACAGAGAAACCTGGAAAGCTACAGTCCATGGGGTCACAAGAGTTGGACATGACAGAGCAACTAAACAGCAGCAGAAGAGTCCCAATATTAGTGCCAAGAAAGACCTTGACAGTTATTGAAATATGAAGAGGTTATATTATTCTTAGGCTCTTATGTAGCTACATTAAATTTAATTGTAGATTGAGAACTATTTGCAAGTATTCTTGACCTATTTAATAGCAAAACAGTTTCCAAAATCCAAATCCACAAATCAAATGTTCTTTTTATGCTATAACCACCGTTAACCCAAATCTTATCACTCAGTCTTTGTTTTTAAGTACAGAAGGTGAAAGAAAAGGAGAAACTATGGTTTGCATGTGTGTATATGTATTTGTGATGAGTAAAACATTGGGTTGAATATTACCACATATATATACCCTAATGTTTGACCATCACCAATTTTTTTTATTATTATTATTTTAGAAAAGTAAAATTAGACTGTTCAATTGCTTTTTTCCAATGTCCCAAGGTTACTAAATAGCCAGTATTCTACCTTTGACAATTCTATTACCAAAGTTCAACTGCAAAAAAATGGAAATTCTTTTGAATTTCTTTCAGGGACGTCTTTAGGGTGTTCTGATTAAATAGTGAATATAAACACTGGGGTTTGTTAATCTTCTTTATTTTTCTTATTAATCTTTCATGATTTTCCTGCACACACTGCTTAAGAAGAGAACACGAAGAGAGTTTGGGAAAGCCAGCAATGAGAGGGAGTGTGCTTTGCCTTTGTGCCAGCACTCTGTGCAACACTGTGGATCTTTCCTTCTGTTTTGCTCTCATTCCCCTCTTCGCGGTGGAGCTCACCTCTTCTCTCTGCTAGTGCCATCCAGGTAGCCCAGCTTCCAGCTTGTTTTCCAGTATGTATGGTTCTGCTGCAGAACCACGTGGTTTCACTAGTTGTCACTACTCATGGCCAGGATGTTCCAGATCAAGTCACTACCAACACAATGTTATTCCTGCCTCCTGGGTCAAATCTTGCCAGAGTTGAACTTTTCATAATGCCTACCTTTGTTGTCACCATTGCATCTGTTTCTGCTGATGTCAACTTACCAGTTCCCTCAGAACTACAAGATTGCTCACAGAAGTAGGAGAGTATTCTCTAATCCTTTAATCAGAATTCAAAAATACCCATCTCCTTCTCCATTCCAGTAGAAATGCTGGTATCATAAATGACATATTAAGCTTGATCTTTCACTTTTGAGTAAACATTGATGGATAAATTTTCAGTATTTATCTCAACATATCAAAGACCATTCAATTGGTACCATATTCTGTCCCAAAGAAACACTTTTTCTCCTTGTCTGTTGTTGGCACACCTTTCACTTCACTCTCCTAGGGTGACTTACATGCTTTCCAAGGGCACCATTTCTGAAGACTGGAAAGTGGTGTGTGTCCCAAATGTTATTTGAGAATGACTTTGTCTAGAGACTCACTTTGCATTCCCAATATAATTCTTCAAAATGTTTTTCTTAAATATCCATCAAAAGCTCATGAAAAGAGAATTCCTGTTTTATCATCTGATTTCTCAGCACCCCCTTAGAGAATACGTCAATAACAATTCCATCTGTGAGTCTCTAGATGCTTATTCTCACCAAGTGAAATAGGTTCTGGGTAGTTTGACTCTTTCTTGGTGCTATTAATACATACATTTCCAGAAAAGTTTGATTCAACCCGTAGCTATAATCACATCTTATGGTAACACAGTGACCTAACCTAGCAGTCACAAACAATTTGTTGTTGATAAAATTTGAAGTGGTCCTAGAAAAGAGGTTGCTAAGAAATTATTTTGATTCTGTGGAAAGGTCAACACATGGGGCTCTTCTAAGAGCAGCTATTTAGCACAGTGACAAAAAGGTGCCATAGGGCTTAGAAGGAAACCGTATGAAAGAGTCCAGCCAAATTTAGTGAAACAATAATGAAAAAAGACATTGCAAGTAAAAGATAAATTGCACAAATAGAACCCCTAAATCTGGATCAAAATGTGTATGAGTTTTAATCACAGGATAATATTGCTCTGATGTGGGAATGGTATTGGTCAAGGGACAAACAGTTGTAATTTTGATGAAGAGACAAGATAACATTTTATTTAGCATTGGAAAATAAAACAAAGCAATATTCTGAGGTTACCTCAAGTTCCTGGCTTATTTTTTTTTATTTAATATTTATTTATTTTGGCTGTGCTGGGTCTTAGTTGTGGCATATGCAGTCAATCCCCTGACCAGGTTGAACCTGGGCCCCCTGTATTAGGAGCATGAAATCTTAGCCACTGGACCACCAGGGAAGTCCCCTCTGCTTATTTTGCTTCTTCCTTTTCCCCTAGTGTTTCTGCCACTAGTTTTCCTTTCTGAATTTTTCTTATTTTGGTTTATCTTTTGCAAGATAACTTTTGGTTTATCTTTGGTTGTGGGCTAGATCCAGAGTGTCACCCCCAAATGGGCTTATACATATATTTTTGTTTCTTTTACTTAAATTTCTATCCCAAGTGCCAGTTGCACTCAGGGCCCAATGTCATTCAGACTGTAAATATTTCTTCTTTAATTAATTTATTTTTTAATTGAAGGATAATTGTTTTATGGAATTGTGTTGGTTTCTGCCAAACATCAACATGAATCAGCCATAGGTATACATATTTAATGATTATTCACTAGCAATGATTCTCTTACATGTCATAGAGAAGGTATAATCCCAGCTGACATAGACAATAAGGGCTCAGCTCTTACCCTACATCCTCCCTAGATGCAACATCATGTATTTAAGTACTGGTCTATAATATTTCTTGTTGCCCTTCTGTCTTGGTGATGGTAGAGAAGCTGAATCCTGTCTCCATACCCTGATAACAAATTAAATCTCAGGGACAGAGTTTGGAGTGAAGTAGAAAATAGCTTTACTGTTTTTCCAGGCAGAGGGGGCCACAGAGGAATAGAGCCCTCAACACTGTGTCTCAACCTGGATGGAGTAGTGAGGAGTTTTATAGTAATGGTTCAAAGAGGCTGTGATCAGATTGTGGACATTCTTTTGACTGGTTGGTAGTGAAATAATTGGAAGTCAGCATCATCCTTTCTGGTTCCAACCAGTCTGAGGTCTGCATGTTTGTGGGCAGGTACTGTTGTTAACTATTAACTTCTCCCACCTGATAGGGGTTTCAGTTTCTGTAAAACAAAGATATATTTGTGTGTATCCCTTGACGGGGAACCATGACCCTTCCCTGAGACTGCATAATTGTTTCTCTTGACTATATCTCCCTTATCTTGCATCCTCTCCTTTCCCTGATTAACAACCACTTTAACCTGCCATTAGAACTCAGGGGAAGTCATGAAGGTTGAATGAAGCCTGTTTCCTAATGAAAGAAATGGGGGACATAGAAGGCTTTTGTGCCCAGGAGTCCCACACACAGGGTCCTGCTGATATTAGTAGTAACACAAGTGACAGCAGATGCAGCCTGTCCAGTTCCTGACTCCTGATGAGAATGTCCACCAAGTCAGCCAACTTAATTGCACTTCTGACAAACATATTTCAGCTTTGACTGATCTTGGAATCCTACCTGACAAATAAACTAGTTTACATGCTTATCTGTTAATCCTTTGCTATACCAGTAACTTTAAGTAATGGTATTCTCAAACTACTTGAGAAGGTTCAGTATTTCCTAGGAGCAAGATATAGAACAATACCCTGGATCATTATTAGGTTTAAACACAGTGTAGACCAAACAGAAAGGAATGGAAATGATTAAAGAAGGGAAAAGGTCTGAATTCAAATCCTGTGCTTTTAATTTCCTACTGGGTAATGTGACTTAGGTTTTGAAAGCCTCATTTTGAGAGAGTCATTTCCTAGGCAGGTTGACAGGGAGTCTACGGGTCCCCAAGGAGAGAGGGGTCTGGAATTCTCAAGGAGGAAGAAAGGACAAACTTTTTTTCTTTCTCCACATTCCTTAGGATTATATAACAATAATGTATCCTGCCTAAGGACAGTCTTTGGATTCAACCTTCTGTTATCTTAAAATGTTAATTATGGGAGTAGACCTGGTCTTTACAAGGATGTATCTTGCCTGAGGACAGTGTTATCTTAAAATGTAAACTATGAGAGTAGGTCTGATGAGGTCTTTACAACCTCCAGACATTCTTTGGATTATATAACCTCATTGTTAACACTAGCAAGCGGGTATTCTTTCTGCCCTCTTCTGGTGCCTATGTCAGAAGCTTTCTCTATTTCCTTTATACTTTAATAAAACTTTATTACACAAAAGCTCTGAGCGATCAAGCCTTGTCTCTGGCCCCAGATTGATTTCTTCTCCTCCGGGGGCCAAGAATCCCGGTATATTCACGTGATTCAACAACCTTTCATCTTGGGGGCTCATCAGGGATCCTTCAGGACAAGGTAAGGATGCTTAGAGCTTTAGTTCTTTGTTCTCTTAGCGAACACATTTTCTGCTGTGCTTTACTAACTCTACCGTCCTTGTGTGAATGAATGGCATGCCCTTCATGAAGCAAGTAAGGAGCCCTGCTCTGCGGTTCCACGGCGATCTCATACGGCTTATGGCAAAAACCTGTCGGGGCATTATACCAACCTGCCAATGCCAAGAAGCACCCAATGTCTCCTTTGGGAACAGACCAGAAATGGGCAAAGCGTGTGGACTGAACTCTCCTTTCTTGGTCAAACTTTTCGGTCTCTTTGACCATTTCATAACTCCTTGGGAATTAGAAGTACTAACCTAATCTATCGGATCATAGACTTTCAAGGGACTTGTGATCTATACTGTTATTGTGTACTGTGGCTTAGGTCCCAAACTTGGATTGGTAGCCAATAAAGCGCCTAGCCTAGCTAGGAATCAAAAGTTCGGAAGCTAGATGGAGCTCTGAGGTTAAAGGTTACTCAGATTGGGACTGCAATGGGTTTTTTTCTTTGGTAACACCGGCTCCTAGTGGATCAGAGGAGGCTGTTATACTGGTGTGGTGATGCTTGGAAAGAACATCTCAGTTTTATGTTCACGTCGGTCTTATTGTAGTCAGGAAATACTCAGGGTCATGCACAGGCACTCAGGTGACACATGTTTTCCCCAGCGGTCTTAGCTTGGGAGGTATTCCGGAAGGTTACTCTGCTTCACCCCGGGTGACATCAGAGGCAAGCAAGGTTAAAAGTGAAGAGCTGGATGTGAAGTAGGGATGCTATCAAGTCTACCCCTGGTACATCCCCACCCCATCTCGGTGGTAGAACCGGGAGGGACGAGTACGGCGCCTGAATTGATAAGGGACAGACTAAGTCCGACCAGGAAGGAAAAGCTTTTGGTGTATCGTCTGTCTACACCCCCATCTAGAGCAGGGAGGGATGCCTCCGGTAGAAAAATGGCCTTGGTCGCTTTTTTCTCTCTTACAGATGGGAGCTAACAATTCCAGCCTCACTCCTTTGAACTGTATCCTGAAAAACTGGGATAGATTTGATCCCCAGGGCTTAAAGAAGACACACTTGGTCTTCTTATGTGATGCTGCATGGCCACGGTATCCATTGGAGGACAGCTAACGGTGGCCAGTTGGAGGGTCTCTTAAGTATAATACTGTTCTACAATTAGACCGATTCTGTAAGGAACAAGGGAAATGGGGAGAAGTAGCATATGTGTTGCCCTTTTTCTCTCTGCGAAATATGTCAGACTTATGTCCTAAGGGTATAGATTTGGGCGTGAAACCTTCAGCTCCCTCCTGTCCTCTTACTTTGCCCCCATACCGGGGACTCCAAACTGGGATTCAAACTGCCCACATGGAGGTCCAAACAACTTCTGTCTCAGTACGACCTCAGACTACTCTGGTTTCAGTAGAAACTCAGACCATCGAAGTAAGAGATGAGATGGAGGACAGGAGACAAAGAGAAAAAGAAAAACAGGTTTCTCCAATCTATCCCTAGGATCATATGTGCAGAACAGCCGGAGAGACTGAGGAACAGCCACACAAGCTGTTGCCTCTTTATGAAACACCCACCGGGAGAAATAATCAGTCTGTGAGAGTTAATAAATCTTTCTCTTATCAAGAAATACAAAGAATCAAGGAGGATCTGGGAGACTATTTAGAGGACCCAGAAAAATATATTAGAGCTTTTAAAGGTGTTAACTCTCCTTTATGACCTCACTTGGAAGGATGTGATGTATATCTTGGGACAAACGCTGACTCCTGAGTCAAAGACTTTGGGAAAAGCGGTTGCTTATGGAGATGAATGGCTTAGTAATGAATCAGTAGGGAAGAGGGAGAACGAGATAACAGCCCTCCCCACTGGGAATCAGGCGGTTCCAACTATAGAACCAGACTGGGACTACAACACAGCTAAAGGAAGATGGGATCAGAGTCATTTTGTTAGATGTATTCTTGAAGGACTTAGGCAGGCGTGTTCTAAGCCTTTAAACTATGGCAAATTGGCAGACATAGAACAGGAGAAGGAAGCTCCTGGTAAATTCCTAGATAGACTGAGAGAAGACCTTCGCAGATTCACTGAGATTGATCCTGAAAGTGAAGAGGGAAAAGTGATCTTAAAGGATAGATTTCTCACTCAATTGGCTCCATATATCCGCCGTAAGCTATTAAAACAGGTGTATGGACCAAATCAGTCTTTAGATACTCTGTTACAACTGGCTCAGACAGTCTATTATGGTAGGGAATATGAGGAAAAGAAAGAAAGGCAAAAAAAAAACAAAGGAAAAGGCAGAAGCCTTCGCCATGGCTATGAAAAACGTTCTTAAACAGCCTGAGAAAAATGCCCAGAGGGGCCCAGGTGAAAAGGGATGGGCTTGCTATTACTGTGGAAAGGAGGGGCACCTCAAGCGGGATTGCCCTCAGGCATCTAAGCCGCCCCTCCCCGCCCCCCCCCCCCCCCCCGCCCCGGGCTCCATGTCCAGTCTGCAAAGGACCACACCGGAAGAGAGACTGCCCCCAGAGGCATAGGTCTCCGGGGTCGGACTCTCAAGACAATCAGGACTGAAGGTGCCCGGGGGTCCCCACACAGGCTCCCGTCCTAATTACACCTGAGGAACCCCAGGTATTAATAATTGTGGGGGGGCCAATCCATCGATTTCCTTTTAGATACTGGGGCAACTTATTCTGTGCTTACTGAAGCCCCTGGCCCACTTTCTTCCCAATCCGCTTCTGTAATGGGACTGTCTGGACGAGCCAAAAGGTATTATTTCAGTTATTCTTTATCTTGCAACTGGGATTCTGTGCTGTTTTCACACGAGTTTCTGATCGTGCCAGAATCTCCCTCACCCCTTTTGGGAAGGGATATATTGAGCAAGGTCCATGCCTCTGTTTTCATGAATATGGAGCCCTTCCTTTCTCTCCCTTTAGTTGAACAAAATGTAAATCCTAGAGTATGGGCTGATGGAAAATCTGTGGGTCAAGCACAAAATGCTATTCCTGTAGTTGTTTAGCTCAAAGACTCACACGTATTTCAACATAAGAAGCAGTATCCACTGAAACCTGAAGTTAAGGAAGGGTTAAAACCCATCATCGAAAATTTAAAGGAGCAGGGACTATTAACTCCCTATAACAGTCCTTGCAACACTCCTATTTTGGGTATAAAGAAATCGAATGGTAAATGGAGACTAGTTCAAGATTTATGAATAATAAATGAGGCTGTAGTTCCTTTACACCCCGTGGTGCCTAATCCTTATATCTATTGTCTGAAATTCCTGAACAGGCCAAATATTTCTCAATAATTGATTTAAAGGATGCCTTCTATTCAGTGCCTTTGGCGGAAGAAAGTCAATTTCTATTTGCCTTTGAAGACCCTACACAGCCAGCTTCTCAGTTAACCTGGACAGTTTTGCCCCAGGGATTTTGTGACAGTCCTCACCTATTCGGACAAAGTTTGTCACGGGATCTACAAAACTTCAATAGCTCTGAAGGAGTGGTGTTACAATATGTAGATGATATTTTGCTCTGTGCTGAGACAGAGGAAGCTTGTTCGCGAGCCTCAGAAGATTTCTTAAACTTTCTGGCAGACTGTGGTTACAAGGCATCAAGAGAAAAGGCTCAGCTTTGTCAACAGTCGGTTAGATATCTGGGCCTAATCATATCAGAAGGGACTAGGGCCATAGGCCCTGAGAGAATTAAACCTATACTAAATCATCCCCTACCTATGACTTTAAGACAATTGAGAGGATTTTTGGGAATCTCAGGTTACTGTTGCATTTGGATTCCTGGTTATGGGGAATTTGCCCGGCCTTTATATAAACTCATAGCTGAAACTCAGCAGGCCCAAACCAACAAACTGGTTTGGTCTCCAGAAACTCAAAAGGCTTTTAAGGTTCTTCAGACTTCTCTCCTGCAAGCTCCAGCTTTGACCTTGCCCACAGGGTCAGAATTTAATTTGTTTGTCACTGAAAGAAAAGGTGTGGCATTGGGAGTTTTGACACAACCCCGAGGGCCTCACCAGCAACCTATTGCTTATCTAAGCAGAGAATTAGATGTAGTTTCACGTGGGTGGCCCCACTGCCTAAGAGTAATTGGGGCACCGGCTTTATTAGCACCTGAAGCTTTAAAAATAATTAATGGACGAAACCTTACTGTACTGACTTCTCATGATGTGAGTGGAATCTTAAATTCTAAGGTTAATATTTGGATGACAGACAGTAGGCTTCTTAAGTATCAGTCATTGTTGTTAGAAGGACCAGTAACTAAGCTTAAAGTCTGTGGAAATTTAAATCCTGCCACTTTCCTTCCTGAGAAGGAAAATGAAACACCTGATCACGATTGTTCTCAATTCCTAACTTTAAAATATGCAGCTCGGGAGAATCTAAAGGATACCCCATTAGCCAATTCTGACATGGAAATATTTACAGATGGCAGTTCTTTTGTTCATGATGGAAAGCATAAAGCAGGTTACGCCATGGTGACTGCTAAACAGGTTTTGGAAGCAAAATCTCTCCCCCAGAGAACCAGTGCTCTGTTAGCGGAGCTTGTGGCTCTGACCCGAGCTCTAGAGTTAAGCAAAGGGCAGCGGATGGGCCTGATAATCTATGTGAGTCTACTTCTGCTGACTCCAAAAATCCTGAGTCTGCCGTTTGATCCTCAAGACAATGCCTTCCTGTCCTAGGCTCACTCCTATGCTGCATTCCACAATCGGTCTAACTGCTGGGTCTGTGGAGCACTCCCCTCTTCGTCAGTGGAAGGCTTTCCGTGGTGGACATCCCCACTTCAAGGAAAAGACTTTCTCCAAGTCTGTGAATACCTTCGACAACAATCACATGCGATGCCTCTTCTTCATCTGATGACATCTACCAACCCTAAAATGGACTGGTGCAATACTTTGCACTTTAACTATGGATATGATGTGACTTTTAATTTTGATTCTGATTGTTTTGTTCTTGCTGTTTGCTCCCTGCATCTGTAATTGTGTAACTGGATTTGTTTCTAGCCCCATGAAAGCTTTTAAGTTACAAATGGTTGCTCAAACTCCTGTTACTGCTGTAGCTTCCTCCAATTACTATTTGGGGCCCCTGGATCAGATATCCTCAATATGAGGATTAGGAGAATATGTTGCCTCACCAATTTAGGGACAACGCCCCTTGTCAGCTCGGAAGTAGTTATGGAACGAGAACGACGCCCCTTTTCCCTAGGCAACATAATTCTCCTAAAAGAAAAGGGGGGAATGAGAGAATCATTTCCTAGGCAGGTTGGTAGGGAGTCTACGGGTCCCCAAGGAGAGAGGGGTCTGGAATTCTCAAGGAGGAAGAAAGGACAAACTTTTTTTCTTTCTCCACATTCCTTAGGATTATATAACAATAATGTATCCTGCCTAAGGACAGTCTTTGGATTCAACCTTCTGTTATCTTAAAATGTTAATTATGGGAGTAGACCTGGTCTTTACAAGGATGTATCTTGCCTGAGGACAGTGTTATCTTAAAATGTAAACTATGAGAGTAGGTCTGATGAGGTCTTTACAACCTCCAGACATTCTTTGGATTATATAACCTCATTGTTAACACTAGCAAGCGGGTATTCTTTCTGCCCTCTTCTGATGCCTATGTCAGAAGCTTTCTCTATCTCCTTTATACTTTAATAAAACTTTATTACACAAAAGCTCTGAGCGATCAAGCCTCGTCTCTGGCCCCGGAATGAATTCTTCTCCTCCGGGGGCCAAGAATCCCGGTATATTCGCGTGATTCAACAACAACCTTTCAATTTTCCACTTATTAATACAGAAGTGCATGTGTATAGGGAAATTGTGAAGACAGCTTGAGACACTATACTGAGTGCAGGCCCAGTACAGGTCAGCACTCTTTAAATCAAATCATTAGTATGAAGATGATTAAGAATTACAAGCATCATATTTTGGGTTGCAGCATCTCTCTGAATATTACTCTTCTTTAAATACTTCCTGGAATGTTTTTTCTTCTTTGTAGTTGGTATAGTCTGAACAGGATTGAGGTTTTCTCTTGAGAAATGGAATATCTCCTGCCTTATCAGTAAACAAGGATGTCATAGTCATCAGCGATTGCAGCCCTCTAGTGTGATCCAGCAAGCTGTAAGGGAACTCAAGGAGAAGAATACTTGCTACCTAGAAAAGGTAAGACTGCAGCCACTCCCTATGGTGAGCCCAAAGGAGTTCAGGATGTGAAAAGCACTGTCCCCAGATAGCTGGGATGCATATGAAAGGAATAATTTCAGTGAGCCCAGATTCTTGCATCTTCCCATACATAGAACACTAAATTCCTTAACTTGGGATATCTGGTTTTCTTTAATTAACAATAATCTTTTGATGTTCAAACAACTTGCCCTTTGTTGTAAAGCTTCTATATAACCTGGCTGCTCCCCTTGACTCCTCAGAGCAGTTCTCTCATAGTCATTTGAGATGCTGTCTCCCAAGCCCAAAGTCCTAAAAATCCCCATCACATAAAACATAGCTCTCAACTTTTAGGTTGTGAATATCTTTTAAGTCAATACTCCTGACTGGGGAGTTACCAGTCTTGTCAGTTCAGTTCAGTCGCTCAGTCATGTCCGACTCTTTGGGACTCCATGAATCGCAGCACGCCAGGCCTCCCTGTCCATCACCAACTCCCTGGAGTGAACTCCTGGAGTTCACTCAGACTCATGTCCATCAAGTCAGTGATGCCATCCAGCCATCTCATCCTCTGTCGTCCCCTTCTCATCCTGCCCCCAATCCCTCCCAGCATCAGAGTTTTTTCCAATGAGTTAACTCTTCGCATGAGGTGGCCAAAGTATCAGTCTTAGGGTTGACTAAACTCTTGTGTACATATGAGAGAGTCATTTTCTCTTTGGTAGGATTTTGTTCAAGTTCTTCTTTTACTGTCTCTTCTTTCCACAGGATAAATAAGCATAGAAAGATAAGAATGAGTACAGCCTAGAAGTAAAGGGCCAGAGGATTGCTTATGCTGGATTTCAGGCAAATTTCTTTCTAGTGCTTTAGCAAGAGTTTATAATATCCATGGAGATTTTATACAGTTTACTAGTCTACACTGAAATTTACACAGTTTTCATTTTAAGCAAAGGTATAATAAAGTTATTAGAGAATTGCCTTTGTGTTTTCTTTGTATGATCATTATGTGTATTTCAGTAAAAATTTAGAATTTTGGACTCTTGTCTAGATATAATTTCAACTGTTCATGATCAACACATAAAAGAAAGTTCTCACTGAGTAAAATAAGTAATAGTGGGTTAAGAACTGTGCATATTAATCATTGGAAATATCTTGTGAGTTTAAAATCAAAGCAGACATCCATCATTGCCATAAATTATGATATTCACAGTTTTTTTTTTCCTTCATTTCTTTAAGCTGAAACATTTTAATTTGGTTTTAAATAAATATCCTTTGGAAAAAGTAACAGGCATTATCTAAGAAGGTCTTAAAATAAACAGAAGCATTTAAGCTTAGCATATGGTTTGAGATCCAGGAGGGAGAAAATCATTATCAGGGCACACAGAAAATGCCAATTAAATTAAGGTTACCACCTGCCTGGTTTCAATTAGGATATTTCAAAATAAAAGTTTGTGTTCAATGACTTGATTGACTTCATCTCTGAACCAATATTTTAATTTTTTTAATTTGAAACCTTAATTTTCAGTCTTATAATTTCTCTTTAGGATTATTATAACAGGATTCTAATGGGACATCCTGAATATAGTTTTGTCCTCTTCTTATCTATCTACATTTCTTACAGAACAATCTTTCCAAATTGCATACATAATCATATTACTCTTCTGTTTAATTTGATGAACCAAATTTTCTTTATAAAAATTTATATTGATATTTGGCAAAACTAATACAATTATGTAAAGTTTAAAAATAAAATTAAATTAAAAAAATTTTTAAACCTTTTGAAATATTGTTAATCTAAGGCCTCCATTGATCTTCTTAATGTCCTGACCCTGTAACCCAGACACTCCAGATCATCTGTAATTCATCACAGCTTGCAGGCAATTTCTTTTGCTATATTCTCTGAACAAAATGTGAATGGCCACCTTCTGTTCTTCACAAGCCTCTACTAATTCCTTAGACCACTAAGCAGTATAGGGCAATGACACTGTCAATTGAGCTCACTTTTATATTCCCAGCATTAATTATAGTGATAGCTACACAATAAATATTTTCTGAATAAATGCAAGTTACCCAGTTTAAACATGTATGTCTTAAACTCAGTATTTTAGTGAAAGGTAACAATTTATATATTTATGAATTATGAATTAATTAGATACTAACTGATTAATTATAATTGATTATAATTTTGATTCAGTTTGCATGTCACCACTCTTGATCATGAAATACTTGAAGATGAACTACATTTTTTCTGCACCTCATTATCTAGCTTGTGGTTGGTTCTTGGTCCAACTATTCTTGTTCTTTGTTTCATCCTTCATGTTCTATCAAAGTTCAGGGGAGAAAAAAAAAAAATTAAGGGAGTTCTGGCCATACTGAGCAAAGTGATTTGGTAGACAGAAAGAATTGAAAAAATAGTTCAGAAATGAAGTGCTAGAGCAGCATGGGGCAGAAGCTGAAGTCAGGTTGTGAGCTGAAACAAGTTTGATCAGGAACAAAGGGATCAGGGAATGGAGAGGCACTTGGATAAACTCATTTATCTACCAATCTGTGAAAAATGGCAGACGCTATTCCAGGTGCTAGGAAGAAGCCATGATAAGTAGATAAAAATCTCTACTGTTGATTCTGACATTAACATGCCTCTCCTAATCCCTTAGGCCTCCAGGCTATAAGAGGACAGTGACAATGTGGAGGAGATAGGTGATGACAAAATAAATAACTGAATAATCTTAAGTGCCAAAAAATATAGATGGTGAAGGCTGACACTGAGAATGGAAAAAAGAAATAAACCAAGGCAAGAGGGAAATTTATTTTCATGGCAATTTTTATAGAAGTACAGTTAATTTAGAATATTAGTATCAAGTGTCCAACATCATGATTTGATATATTTGTAGACTGTACACCTTTTAAATTTATTTAAAAATAAAAGCTATATTCCCTGTGCTGTACAATGTATCCTTGTTGCTTATTTGTTTTATACATTGTAGCTTGTATTTCTTAATCCTATACCCTGATCTTGCCCCCACATTCCCTCTACTCACTGAGAACCAGTGAATCTGTTTCTATTTTGTTATATATATTCATCTGTTTTCTTTTTTAGATTCCACGTATAAGTGATAACAGAATATTTGCCTTTCTTTGGTTCACTTATTTCATTAAACATAATGCTCTCTAGGTCCATCCATATTGTGGCAAATGGCAAAATTTCATAGTTTTCTATGGCTAATAACATTCTTCCTTTTTATGTGTGTGTGTATATACACACCATGTCTTCTTTATCTGTTGATTAGTACTTAGACTGCTTCCATATCTTGGCTCTTCTAAATAATATTACTGTGAACACTGGGGTGTAGATATCTCTTTGAGTTGGTGATTTTATTTTCTTCAGATATATATCCAGAATGGAATTGGTAAACCAAATGGTAAGTCTGTTTTTCATTTCCTTAAGGAACTTTATACTATTTTAAATAGGAGCTGCACCAATTTACCTTCCCAATTACATGTACAAGGGTTACTTTTTCTATGCATCCTGCCCAATATTGTTTATGTTCTTTTTGATAATAAGCATTTTGGCAGATGTAAGTTGATATCTCATTGTGGTTTTCATTTGCATATCTTTGATGTTTAGCCATGTTGAGCATCTGTATGTGTGTGTGTATTTTAAGTGGTCAGGGGATTTCTTTCTGAGAATGTGACTGTTGGCAAAAGAACTGAAGGAGATGCGTACTATTCACAGCAGTGCTAGTCTAAACTTCAGTAAAAATTTGACTCCAAAACTCCAGTGAAATAATGCAACTAGAGACAATTTCTTGCTTTTGTTGTATATTCAGTGCGAGTGGGTAGTATGCTCTGCTCCACACAGTCTTTGAGGCATTAAGGCTGATGGCAGCTCTAACTTGTATGGGCTGCACAGGAGCACACAACCTTGGATGTCTCTGTGCTGTGGGAAGAATGATGAGAGGACCTTATATCAACCTGTCAGTACTTTAGCTCTACCTTGGTGGCTGAGTGGTAAAGAATCCACCTGCCAAGCAGGAGACATGGGTTCAATTCCTAGGTCACGAAGATCCCCTGGAGAAGGAAATGGCAACTCACTCTGGTATTCTTCCTCAGAAATCAATCCCATGGAGACAAATCTGCCAGGATACAGTCCATGGGGTCACAAAGAGTCAGATACTACTGAGTGGCTAAACAACAACTTTAGCTTCAAAGTCATGCAAATGTATTCTCACAGCCTACTGGGCAGAACCAATCATATGACTCAATCCTGCATTAAAGGGGGCTAATAAGCTATGGTTTTCCTGTGGTCAAGTATGGATGCGAGAGTTGACTGTGAAGAAAGCTGAGTGCCAAAGAATTGATGCTTTTGAACTGTGGTGTTGGAGAAGACTCTTGAGAGTCCCTTGGACTGCAAGGAGATCCAACCAGTCCATTGTGAAGGAGATCAGCCCTGGGATTTCTTTGGAAGGAATGATGCTAAAGCTGAAACTCCAGTACTTTGGCCACCTCATGTGAAGAGTTGACTCATTGGAAAAGACTCTGATGCTGGGAGGGATTGGGGGCAGGAGGAGAAGGGGACAGCAGAGGATGAGATGGCTGGATGGCATCACCGACTCAATGGACATGAGTCTCAGTGAACTCCGGGAGTTGGTGATGGACAGGGAGGCCTGGCGTGCTGCGATTCATGGGGTCGCAAAGAGTTGGACACGACTCAGTGACTGAACTGAACTGAATAAGGTAAACTTGATATGCTCAATTTCTATTATCATTGTAACAAATCAACACAAACTCTGTGGCTTAAAGCAGCACAAGTTCATTTTATTTCACTTTTGAAGTCAGAAACTCAAAAAGTGGGTGTTGGTAGCTGTGTTCTTCCTGGATGCTCTTGATAGTTCATTAACTTTACTAACTTCTAGCATCACTCCTTGCTCTTCCATTTATGGCTCAAAATCACATAGCATTTTCTCCTTCTGTTTTCATAATCACATTGCCTTCTCTCCAAATTTGACCCTCTTGCATCTCTCTTAAAGTACCCTTACTTTTATATTGGGCTCTCCTGGGTAACCCAGAATACTACCCATTGCAAATAGTTAACCTAATCATCCTGCAAAGTCAAGTTTCTTTTACCATGTTAGGTAACACAAACAGATTCTAGGAGTTAAAATATTGATACTTTGGGTACAGGTATTATTCTGTTTTCCACACTCGATATGCCTAGTAAAGTAAAATTCACTCAGTCGTGTCTGACTCTTTGCGACCCATGGACTATAGAGTCGGACATAACTGGGTGACTTTTACTTTACTAGCCACAACCAAGGCCAGGGGCAGTGGCCGAGAGGACCAAACCCACGTCCAAGGAGCCGTGGCTGCGCGGGTGCAGGAGGGCCTAGACATGCTTTCCCACATTGAAGGTCAGGAAGGGCGGTGGTGAGGAGATACCCCTCGTCCAAGGTAAGGAGCAATGGCTGCGCTTTGCTGGAGCAGCCATAAAGAGATACCCCACGCCCAGGGTAAGAGAAACCCAAGTAAGAAGATAGATGTTGCAAGAGGGCATCAGAGGGCAAACACACTGAAACCATACTCACAGAAAACTAGTCAATCTAATCACACTAGGACCACAGCCTTGTCTAACTCAATGAAACTAAGCCATGCCCATGGGGCAACCCAGGATGGGCGGGTCATGGTGGAGAGATTTGGTGGAATGTGGTCCACTGGAGAAAGGAATGGCAAACCACTTCAGTATTCTTGCCTTGAGAACCCCATGAACAGTATGAAAATGCAAAATGATAGGATACTGAAAGAGAAACTCCCCAGGTCAGTAGGTGCCCAATATGCTACTGGAGATCAGTGGAGAAATAACTCCAGAAAGAATGAAGGGATGGAGCCAAAGAAAAAGAATACCCAGCTGTGGATGTGACTGGTGATAGAAGCAAGGTCCGACACTGTAAAGAGCAATATTGCATAGGAACCTGGAATGTCAGGTCCATGAATCAAGGCAAATTGGAAGTGGTCAAACAAGAGATGGCAAGAGTGAATGTCGACATTCTAGCAATCAGCAAACTGAAATGGACTGGAATGGGTGAATTTAACTCAGATGACCATTATGTCTACTACTGTGGGCAGGAATCCCTCAGAAGAGATGGAGTGGCCATCATGGACAACAAAAGAGTCTGAAATTCAGTACTTGAATGCAATCTCAAAAACGACAGAATGATCTCTGTTCATTTCCAAGGCAAACCATTCAATATCACAGTAATCCAGGTGTATGCCCCAACCAGTAACACTGAAGAAGCTGAAGTTGAATGGTTCTATGAAGACCTCCAAGACCTTTTAGAACTAACACCCAAAAAAGATGTCCTTTTCATTACAGGGGACTGGAATGCAAAAGTAGGAAGTCAAGAAACACCTGGAGTAACAGGCAAATTTGGCCTTGGAATACGAAATGAATCAGGGCAAAGACTAATAGAGTTTTGCCAAAAAAATGCACTGGTCATAACAAACACCCTCTTCCAACAACACAAGAGAAGACTCTATACATGGACATCACCAGATGGTCAACACAGAAATCAGATTAATTATATTCTTTGCAGCCAAAGATAGAGAAGGTCTATACAGTCAGCAAAAACAAGACCAGGAGCTGACTGTGGCTCAGACCATGAACTCCTTATTGCCAATCTCAGACTTAAATTGAAGAAAGTAGGGAAAACCACTAGACCATTCAGGTATGACCTAAATCAAATCCCTTATGATTATACAGTGGAAGTGAGAAATAGCTTTAAGGGCCTAGATCTAACAGATAGAGTGCCTGATGAACTATGGACTGAGGTTTGTCACATTGTACAAGAGACAGGGAACAAGACCATTCCCATAGAAAAGAAATGCAAAAAAGCAAACTGGCTGTCTGGGGAGGCCTTACAAATAGCTGTGAAAAGAAGAGAAGTGAAAAGCAATGGAGAAAAGGAAGATATAAACATCTGAATGCAGAATTCCAAAGAATAGCAAGAAGAGATAAGAAAGCCTTCTTCAGTGATCCATGCAAAGAAATAGAGGAAAACAACAGAATGGGAAAGACTAGGGATCTCTTCAAGAAAATCAGAGATACCAAAGGAACATTTCATGCAAAGATGGGCTCGATAAAGGACAGAAATGGTATGGACCTAACAGAAACAGAAGATATTAAGAAGAGGTGGCAAGAATACACAGAAGAACTGTACAAAAAAGATTTTCAGACCCAGATAATCACGATGGTGTGATCACTGACCTAGAGCCAGACATCCTGGAATGTGAAGTCAAGTGGGCCTTAGAAAGCATCACTATGAACAAAGCTAGTGGAGGTGATGGAATTCCAGTTGAGCTATTCCAAATCCTGAAAGATGATGCTGTGAGAGTGCGGCACTCAATATGCCAGCAAATTTGGAAAACTCAGCAATGGCCACAGGACTGGATGCCAAAGAATGCTCAAACTACCACACAATTGCACTCATTTCACACACTAGCAAAGTAATGCTCAAAATTCTCCAAGCCTGGCTTCAGCAGTATGTGAACTGTGAACTTCCTGATGTTCAAGCTGGTTTTAGAAAAGGCAGAGGAACCAGAGATCAAATTGCCAACATCCACTGGATCATGGAAAAAGCAAGAGAGTTCCAGAAAAGCATCTATTTCTGCTTTATTGACTATGTCAAAGCCTTTGACTCTGTGGATCACAATAAGCTGTGGAAAATTCTGAAAGAGATGGGAATACCAGACCACCTGATCTGCCTCTTGAGAAATCTGTATGCAGGTCAGGAAGCAACAGTTAGAACTGGACATGGAACAACAGACTGGTTCCTAATAGGAAAAGGAGTTCGTCAAGGCTGTATATTGTCACCCTGTTTATTTAACTTCTATGCAGAGTACATCATGAGAAATGCTGGACTGGAAGAAACACAGCTGGAATCAAGATTGCCAGGAGAAATATCAATAACCTCAGATATGTAGATGACACCACCCTTATGGCAGAAAGTGAAGAGGAACTCAAAAGCCTCTTGAGGAAAGTGAAAGTGGAGAATGAAAAAGTTGGCTGAAAGCTCAACATTCAGAAAACCAAGATCATTGCATCCAGTCCCACCACTTCATGGGAAATAAATGAGGAAACAGTGGAAACAGTGTCAGATTTTATTTTTCTGGGCTCCAAAATCACTGCAGATGGTGACTACAGCCATGAAATTAAAAGACGTTTACTACTTGGAAGAAAAGTTATGACCAACCTACATAGCATATTTAAAAGCAGAGACATTACTTTGCCAACAAAGGTTCGTCTAGTCAAGGCTATGGTTTTTCCTGTGGTCATGTATGGATGTGAGAGTTGGACTGTGAAGAAGGCTGAGCGCTGAAGATTTGATGCTTTTGAACTGTGGTGTTGGAGAAAACTCTTGAGAGTCCCTTGGACTGGAAGGAGATTCAACCTGTCCATTCTGAAGGAGATCAGCCCTGGGATTTCTTTGGAAGGAATGATGCTAAAGCTGAAACTCCAGTACTTCGGCCACCTCATGCGAAGAGGTGACTCATTGGAAAAGACTCTGATGCTGGGAGGGATTGGGGGCAGAAGGAGAAGGGGAAGGAGAATGAAATGGCTGGATGGCATCACTGACTCGATGAACGTGAGTCTGCGTGAACTCCGGGAGTTGGTGATGGACAGGGAGGCCTGGCGTTCTGTGATTCATGTGGTCGCATAGAGTCGGACAAGACTGAGCGACTGATCTGATCTGATCTGAGGCATATCGAGTGTGGAAAACAGAATAATGCCTGTACCCAAAGTAACAATATTTTAACTCCTAGAATTTTTGTGTGTTACCTAACATGGTAAAAGAAACTTGACTTTGCAGG